>NW_015664007.1:138081-139239 GCF_001515625.1 Sinocyclocheilus rhinocerous
TTGTTTATATTCATAAAATTTATATTATAAATAAATATATTTAATATATAAACATAACATATTTTTCTGAAATATATACATGCATGTGTGTGTGTGTGTGTGTGTGTTTATATATACATAATAAATATAAACCGCATACATATATTATGTAAACAAAAACGTTTATTTTGGAAGTGATTAATCGCGATTAATCATTTGACAGCACTAATATACATACATGCATGCGTGCATACATACATACATACAGTGGGTACATACATACAGTGGGTATAGAAAAGAATCACCCCACTTTGAAATAATAAAATTTTGTTGCTTTGCAGCCTGAAATTAAGATGAACACAGTTTTTGTTTTATCCAGCTGTATTTACGGCAACTTATAACATCTTAGTGAAAGATATAAACACCAACATGTCAGAAAAAAATATATAAATAAATAAAAAAACAGAATCACTGAGTTGGAAAAAGCATCACCCCCTCCTAAAAATGACTCGTAAACTCAATCAGGTGTAGGTGATCACCTTCTCAAAGGCACACACAGCCATTTGACTTTAACCTTGATCAGCTGTGCTCATTTTGATTAGCTCAGCATGAAAAGAGCTTTTATTGGAGCAACTCAGTCCTTGGTAGTGCAACTGAAGCAAACAATCAAAAAAAAATTAAAAGGCTTTATCAAAGCCTAGAAGCACAGTGAAGTCTATTATTAAGAAGTGGAAGGTATTTGGTAGAACACCGACCCTCCCTGGAACAGGACGTCTCTCCAAACTGGATGAAAGAGCCAGAGGAAACTGGATAGAGAGGTGACTAAGGCCACATGCAGTCACGACTGAGCTTTGCTAAAACGCACCTTGAAGATTCTGAGGCAGATGAGACTAAAATTGAATTATTTGGCCTCAACACCAAACGATATGTCTGGTGGAAATCCAATCCAGCTCAGCATCCAAATAACAGCATCCCTCCAGTAAAGCATGGAGGTGGTGATTATCCTGTTACGAGGTGTTTCTCTGCAGCAGGGACTGGAGCACTTGTCAGGATAGAAGGAAAAATGGATGGGGCAAAATACCGTAAAATTCTTAAAGAAAAATCTGCTGTCCTCTGCCAGAAAGTTGTCAATGGGAAGAAGGTTTACCTTCCAACATGACAATGACCCAAAGCACACAG
>NW_015664007.1:140923-146785 GCF_001515625.1 Sinocyclocheilus rhinocerous
GTTTCTCTGCAGCAGGGACTGGAGCACTTGTCAGGATAGAAGGAAAAATGGATGGGGCAAAATACCGTAAAATTCTTAAAGAAAAATCTGCTGTCCTCTGCCAGAAAGTTGTCAATGGGAAGAAGGTTTACCTTCCAACATGACAATGACCCAAAGCACACAGTAAAACTGAGCACAAAGTCTATAAAGGAGAAAAAGATGAATGTCCTTGCATGGCCTAGTCAGAGCTCAGACTCAAACCCCATTGAAAATCTGTGGAATGACTTGAAGACTGCAGTCCACAAACGCTCACCATCAAACTGAACTGAACTTGAGCAGTTCTGCAAAGAAGAGTGGGCAAATATTACCATGTCTCTAGATGTGTAAAGTTAGTAGAGACCAATCCCAACAGACTAAAGGCTGTGATTAAAGCAAAAGGTGGATCAAACAAAATACTGACACAAGGGCGTGATTCTTTTTCCAATTCTGTTTATTCATTTATTTATTTATGACGTGTTGGTGTTTTATCTTTCACTTGGATGTTATAAGTTGCACTGAGTTGGATAACAGCTGGATAAAACAAAAACTGTGTTCGTCTTCATTTCAGGCTGCAAAGTGACAAAATATTATTATTTTAAAGGGGGCTGATTCTTTTCTATACCCACTGTTTGAAGTGCTCACTAACACAGATTTAGACAGATTTGTGAACAATATTTGAGAGAAATAGGCCTTTTGTGTACATAGAAAAAGTCTTAGATCTTTGAGTTCAGCTCATGAAAAATGGGGGCAAAAATAAAAGTGTTGCATTTATAATTTTGTTCAGTGTAGTAACACAATTAATTATAATTAAATAAAAAAAAACCAATTACAATTAAATGATAAAATAATTACAAATAAATAACATTCAAGATCAGTATTTATGCAGACAAATTATGTGGATTTTGGATTAGACAATATGTTTTGTATGACACTTTTTCATTATGTTTAGATCAGTTAAAGGCCTTTAAATCAAGATTAAATCATCAATTAAAACAGATGAAATGGGTCGTTTTTTTTTAGATGTTAACAAGTCTGTACTGCATAATAGTGAAAAACATGAATACTGTATTACTCATAACAAAAATTACTTTTATTATTAAGTTAAAAGTTGTGTGTGTGTGTGTGTGTATGTGTGTGTTTGAAGGAATCGAATGGACCATGATCAGTACAAAGTGACATGAAGAACGGAAATGCATCAGATTCTCCACATTATTCATGCGAGGTAAAGCTATCTAAATGATTTCCATGCAAACACATATCACACCAACTCATAAACAGGTGCTCACGGCCAGATCAGACACAGAACAAATGCACAGCTTCCTATAGTGTGATTTCCACACACACACACACACACACACAGAGCAGGTGTAACTGCTAGCGGGGGAATCACAACTCATTGCACAAGTGGGTAATGTGATTGCAAATTTTTCTGATGAATACAGTAAAACTATCCTTCGGTAATGTAATCAAATGACAATATCTGTCACACTGATTATGTAGTGATGACAATTATCATGT
This sequence comes from Sinocyclocheilus rhinocerous, assembly GCF_001515625.1. Lineage (NCBI taxonomy): Eukaryota > Metazoa > Chordata > Actinopteri > Cypriniformes > Cyprinidae > Sinocyclocheilus > Sinocyclocheilus rhinocerous. The sequence continues at coordinate 142,460 of NW_015664007.1, forward strand.
CATTAAATTATCCATAAAATTATAGGGAAAACAGCATGTGGGGAAACTGAGCATTCTCTCAGCCAGAAATGACAGTTAGTGAATCCTGTGAAGGGCAGAAAAACATGCAAATGTAGAGCAACTAGTGTAAGCATGAGCTGCACTTCACATCAGCATATGCAGATGTTTAACTGAGCTAGAAAATGAGATCTCGCACAAGGTCATTTTGTGCTTATTTGCTTCTAGGAGAGTTTTATAGCAATGCAGGATTCACGTTTACAGTGAGGAGCACAATGCAAACTCACTGATACCAACACTAGCACAGACCTATATGAATTAAAAATTATTAAAGAATTATGAGAAAAAGACAGAATTATGAAATTTAAATTTAGAACTGTGAGAAGAAAAGACAATTTTGATATATAAATTGAGAATTGTAAGGAAAAAAGACAAAGTAAATTAAGAATTGTGAGAAATTGAATTGTGAGATGTAAATGTAGAGTTGTGAGGGAAGAAACGGAATTATGAGATATAAATTAAGAATTGTGAAGGAAAAAATTTATTATGATATGTAAATGTAGTATTGTGAGGGGAAAAAAAGAATTCTGAGATATGAATTTAGAATTGTCCGAAAAATATAATTTTGAGCTATACATTTAGAATCGTGATGAAAAGAATTGAATTGTGAGATGTTAATGTAGAATTGTGAGGAAAAAAAGACTTTCTGAGAATTCTGAGATTAAAATGTCGCTTAACTTTTTATCTTTAAAAAATTGTATATTCAAGTTGTCACTTAATACAATGTTGACTCAACACTTACTTTAAGTTAAAACTAATATTTTTTTTCTAACTATAGCTTTGAGAAATATTATATTTGTCCCTGGTGTCGTATTTCCCACCAAAAATGTTATAGAAAATTCTAAAGCGAAGATTTTCTCTCTCTTTTTCTCCTCATTTTGATGATGCAGTTAATTGACCTGTCATGAAGAGCACTCCAGCGATTACATTTTGATGTCATTGCTTTTTCCTATTTAAATTATGAGCATCTTGCTCAAGTGATTCCTGCTTGGTGAATCTCTAAAGAGGTTCTTTTTTTTTCTTGCATGCTGTGATCTTAAAATGAAACGCGTTCATTAACTTGATGACTGGTTTGCTACAGTGAAAATCTCAAGAAAAAGAACTCTTGAAAACTTTTCTTCTGAAAGAACAGTATGAAAAAGTACAGAACTTTTTTTATAAACCTTTTTAAAATGCTTACAAATGTAAATATATTTATTATTGATGTAAGATTTATAAATTATTCATAATGTATAACATATTTTCTCTTAAATTTCTGTTTATGTATAGTGTTTCAATCTAAATAATTTTATCTTTATATATAGATACCAAATCTGTAGTCAAATATCAATTTGTAGAAATGTCAGTATGAGCTCATCAAATATTTCACATCCAAATGATCACTAATGGTCTTAAAAAGGTATGCACATTTAAAATCTAATTTGTGTCACATACTTAAAGGAAGTTAGAAAGAAACATCACAAAAGTGAAAAAAGTGATGCATAAATTACAAATAAATTAGAATTTTTTTGAATGGGCAACATTTGAGCAAACATTTTTTATGAGTGCTTGCTCAAAAAAAAAAAAAAAAGGTTATATATATCTAGCATTTTTAGACATCACTAATGAATATTGCTAGTTTTCGTAAGTCAGTGCAAACTCTAAGATGCTGTTTCATGATCACTTCCCCTTAATTCGTGCAGAGCACTCTTCATATGCCAGCGAACAGAGCAATTATTTATTTCGGATTTTTATTTGATTAATGTAATCAGCTTGAGTTGTTCAAGTAGCTAGACTGTTCTGAGAAACGCTTCAGCGCACTCCATTGACACTCGACTAATCAGGGCCTCGCTCTCTTGAGCTCTCACCTCCGGGACGCTTGCGACTCTCAGCAAACGCTTGTGTTATACTCTGTGTGATTTGTGTGTTAGGTGCTAATTTAGGCTCTGTTTGAAATGCATAGAAATTATTGCTGTTGGTAGGTGCTGGAAGTCTGCAATTAACTACAATAAAGTGTGAAACGTAAAATTTTCAAATCAAAGTTTCAGATCCAAAATAGCAACAAGCAAGCACATTCATACAAGAGCCGGTCAGATGAAGTCTAAAAGCAAATATCACCACTAAATGAACATGACTTCCACCATGTCGATAATTATGTTCGAAATCCTAGTGAGCTGCATATGTAAGCAGCATTTTAAAGGAATATTTCATCAAAAAATGAACATTTGCAGAAAATGTATGCGCCCTCAGGCCATCCAAGACATAGTTGAGTTTTTCTTCATCGGAGCAGATGGGTCATATGCAGTGAATGGGTGCCATCAGAAAGATTCAAACAGCTAATAAAATCATCACAGTAATCAACATCCAGTATGAATTTATTCACGAATTACTTTATTGATTACTTTATTGATTCCATCACTTGCTCACCAGTGGATCCTCTGCAGTGAATGGGTGCCAAACAGTCCAAACAGCTGATAAAAACATCACAATAATCCACAAGTAATCCACACCACTCCATTCCATCAATTAATGTCTTGTGAAGCAAAAATCTACATGTTTATAATAAATCCATTAAGAAGTTTTAACTTTAAACTGTCACTTCTGGTCAAAATATGAGCCCATAATCCATAATAACGCTTCCTCCAGTCGATCCCCTGTTGTCCTCTTATATCAAAATTCCCTCACATATTTGTTTAGAACTGTTTTGGTCCATTTTGGCTTGTAAGCTTTGGCTTTTCACTTCACAAGATGTTATCCCCTGTTGTCCTCTTATATCAAAATTCCCTCACATATTTGTTTAGAACTGTTTTGGACCATTTTGGCTTGTAAGCTTTGGCTTTTCACTTCACAAGATGTTAACTGATGGACTGAGTGGTGTGGATTACTTGTGGATTATTGTGATGTTTTTATCAGCTGTTTGGACTCTCATTCTGACGGTACCCATTCACTGCAGAGGATATATTGGTGAACAAGTGATGTAATGCTACATTTATCCAAATCTGTTCCGATAAAGAAACAAACTCATCTATGTCTTGTATGGCCTGAGGGTGAGTACATTTTCAACAAATTTTCATTTATGGCTGAACTATTCCTCCATGCCCCATTAAACCCCATTATTCATCTCTGAGCACCATTAAAAGCCTTTTACATGCTCTTCATGCAATTTCACCAGGAAAAACCTGCTCTTTCCCCTTGGATAACCTAAGATTGTTTGAGTGAACCTACACAGTCTTACCTCCATTCTTTGTGTAAATCAAGAAAAATATAGTATATAATGAATATTTCCATCTTTTCCAAATGTGTAGCAGTTCAGTACGCTGTCATTAAATCAGATAACCGCTGACTCACTGAACCCAAAATAACGCTTGGCAAGGTCAGTGTCAGATCCTCTTCAAATATGCTATAAGAGTGACAAGTGATAGAATATATTATAGCGGGCAGCTGAAGAGCATGCTGTCAGCATTTTCCACACAGATAGTATTATGTGAATTATAGTGCATGCTAAGCATGTCAATGAATATCATTGGGGGGATCAGTAGATTTAAAAAATGTATTAATACAATTAATCTTAAAATTTGCTACATTTCCTTACCGAATGTATCTGTATATCAGTGAAATCAAGTTCCCTTTCAGCCGGTCACTACGAGTCATGTGACCGACGAATTGGGATCTCACTTCGAGAGACCAATCTACTTCGAGTGTAAACTAAACGAGCCAATGGACATTGGCATGCGATGATTGCATCCAGCTGCCGCTGATCACAGCATGAGCATAAAAAGGCAGCAGGTGCAACGCATACCAGCTTTTCGCTTCGGAGCCGAGCGATCACATCGTTTTGCTCCTGACTACTCTACTGAGAGAAGAAGACTGAACGAGTTCATCGCGCTCTTTGGAGCTCTTGGTCTTGGCGGTAAGGCGCTTCAGTGGTGGTGGTTTCCTGTGTCGAGTGGGTTGCACACATCAGGCTGCACTACCCCCTGTTTGTGTTGCAGGCAGCCATCTCTCCTGTGCGCTTCAGCACGCTCAAAGAGCTTTTTCCCTAAAAGAGCATTCACGGGTGCGTCTTTTTAAAGATGACGTTGCATCTGGCAAACTCGACGTTGCGTCTTGCTACAGACAACGTATCACCCGTGCGTTTCTGGATTCGGTCGTTACCTGTCGTCGGGTGATGGTCACGATCGCTGCCTCTCGTGCCTGATGAAGCACGCTGAGGTGACTTTCGTGGATGACTCATGCTCCCATTGCGGGGGTATGACCATCTCGGAGTTGCGGACCAGACTCCGTTACCTG
>NW_015664007.1:147754-148661 GCF_001515625.1 Sinocyclocheilus rhinocerous
GCTTCAGCACGCTAAAAGAGCTTTTTCCCTAAAAGAGCATTCACGGGTGCGTCTTTTTAAAGATGACGTTGCATCTGGCAAACTCGACGTTGCGTCTTGCTACAGACAACGTATCACCCGTGCGTTTCTGGATTCGGTCGTTACCTGTCGTCGGGTGATGGTCACGATCGCTGCCTCACGTGTCTGGGCATTAAGCATGCTGAGGTGGCGTTCGTGGATGAATCATGTTCTCATTGCAGGAATATGACCATCTCGGAGTTGCGGGCCAAGCTCCGTTACTTCAAAAGGGGCGGAGCTCCGTTGCCTCTGCCTCGATCTAGTTCTCGTCATGGCGGCAGTCAGGGAGGGTAGGGCTCGAGTGGAAATCTCCACCGTGTCCCGAGCCCTCAAGGTTGGACGATTGGTTCTTCGGGGTGACCCGCGCTGGTTCTCAGCGCCCCACGTGGGTGCCATGCTTCCCGGAGGTGCATGAGGGGGCTTACCAGGTCGTGGAAGGCACCTTTCTCTGCTGGAAACCGACCTGCTAACTTCTCCTCCCTCACCACTCTTGACGGTAGTGCAGCTAGGGGGTATACGGGGGTCCCCCTGGTGGAGCGGTCGGTTGCGATGCAGTTGTGTCCTAATACCGCCTCTCTGAACCGCAACTGACCTCGCGCTCCGAGCGACGAAGGTCACTGCGAGTTCTCTGGGTCGTGTGATGTCCACACTTGTGGTCTCTCTGTCAACTCTGGCTGTGTCTGGTCGACATGAGGGATGCCGACAAGTTCGGTTCCACAAGGTCCCTGTGTCCCAGACCGGCCTCTTCGGCGACACAGTCGAGAACATGGCCCAGCAGTTCTCGGCTGCACAGGAGCAGACTGAGGCGGTCTGACCTTCTGCCCGGCGAGCAACTGCTGCCTCCACCTTT
>NW_015664007.1:148672-154200 GCF_001515625.1 Sinocyclocheilus rhinocerous
CAGTTCTCGGCTGCACAGGAGCAGACTGAGGCATTCCGACACATTGTGCCCTGGCGGGCAGCTGTTGCCTCCACCCTTCCACCGGCCGCAGCGCCCCAGCCTGCTCGTCGACGAGGGCGGCCCCCTGCGTCCACCCCCGGTCCCGTGCCGCATCCGCAGCAACCTCGAGCAAGCGGCGCCGACGTGCTCAGTCAGTGTTGACTGAATAAGTTCAAGAGCAGGACGGCGGTCCCACTGAAACAATTTCAGAGGCTCCTGGGGCATATGGCAGCTGCAGCGGCAGTCAAATCGGCAGTACATCAGCCGACAAGGTGGTCTGCGCTCCGTCGCATGTCGCAACTCGCCCGCCACCTCCTCTTTTGGAGTCGGAAGGTTCTGAGGTCATTTTGTGCCATTCACATTCCGGGTCTGCTCAACCGTGCGGTCAACGAGCTGCGCTCCCAGGAGAATGGAGACTCCATCCCCAGACAGTCCAGCTGATTTGGAGATGTTTTGGAGCTGCAGATTGCTGCGTACCACGACCCCATGGAAGGGAAGACGGTACGGAGGCATGACTTGGTCGACAGGTTCCTTAGGGGGGCGAAAAGGTTAAATCCTGCCTGGCCCCCCTCTATACCTTCTTGGGACCTGACTCTAGTGCTCAAAGAATCCGTGAGAACTGGTTGAGGGCTGGGTTCCATATGTAGAGACCTATGTGGATCCCATATGTGTAAAGTCCACGGTATAGCCTCAGAGCCTGTGTTTTTTAATCGGCAGACTTCTGCCATTTCCAAGAGGGTTACATTCACCTCTAATCTTCCATATGCACCTAAACGGTTGTTCATATGTGTAAGTGCTTCCGCCATAAAACAGTGATTCTGTCCCTTACATATTATTGGTGGAGTTCCCTTTAAAATCTTAAATGATTCCCTTTGAGCTAAATTGACCTGTTTCCCTTACACTGGTCTTCTTGTTGCGAGCCCCGGCCTACACCAAAAATGGGGCGCAGGAGGCTCATAGGACACTGGAAGGGGCAGCATCCATGGTGCGTTGGTAGGGATCCCAATTTGTCGGTCACGACGTGACTCGTAGTGAACGACTGAAAGGGAACGTCTCGGTTACGTATGTAACCCTCGTTCCCTGAAGGAGGAAACGACACGTCCCGTCGCCCCGGCCGCTGTATCAGCGGCAGCTGGATGCAATCATCGCATGCCAATGTCCATTGGCTCGTTTAGATTACACTCGAAGAGGATTGGTCTCTCAGAGCAAGATCCCAATTCGTCGGTCACAACGTGATGTCTCTGTTCCCTCCTTCAGGGAACAAGGGTTACATACGTAACCGAGACTTTTTTCCAAGTTCTAAGTCCATCTTGCACAAGTTATTCTAAGCAGTCAAGTGTTTAAAAAAATTTAATTGGGTGAAACGTCCTATATTAATGTGTTAACTTTGGCAGCCCTAATATTAATCTGAGATATAAATATGACAAATAGCTTGCCCAACATATGTCAAGTGTATATGTCCAGGAAAAGCGCCTGGCTTATAATAGAGCATTGTGGATTTAATGATTCTGTACATTGTCTGAATTTTCAGCCTTGGCAAGCAGATGTCCAAGACTGCTGTATGAGTTCGTATTTTTGGGCCAAACAGAGACAAATTGCAGCTTGGCAAGGCATAGTGCATCTGTGATTTTGGAACAGGTGTTAACAGACCTGAAGATGCATTTTTATTCGACATCAATGGGAAAAACACAACCTGTGCAGGTTTTTTGCTGCAGACTAATGTAAATTAATGACCATGTGGTGTGAAAAACATCCTCATCCCATTTTTCACAATGCATATGCTAAAATACACTGGGCGTGTTCCTGACTTAAAGGCATTGGTTTTAAATGTTTCTGCATCTGTATAAACGTCAACCAGTTTTCGTGACAAGGCAGTAAGTATTGTGTGAATGACAGGAAACCTGGTCATGTCACCATAAAATGCAATAATAAATAATAATAATAATAATAATAATTAATAAAATAAAGTATATTACAAATTATATTAAATGTAAAATTTAAACATTAACATTTAAATTAAAATGTTCAACTATTTATGTTCTGTGCAGTGCTCTTTTTTTCAGTTCTTATTTTTATATATTTTTGGTTTTCATTTTAATTTTGGTTAAAGTTTTAGTATTTTTGTCATGTTTTTTGTCATTTAATTTTTTTTTTTCTAAACGTATTTTTTATTTTTATTTCAATTTTAGTTTTAGTTATTTTAGTATATCAAGTTAAACTAAATTAAAATGAGAAATCTTGGCAACTAGGTGAATTTTATTTCAGTAACAATGTTTTTTGTTTTGTTATAGTTTTAATTGTTACTGTGAAAATATATTGTATTATTTTAATTGTAAAAAAAATGGTAGTATTTGTTGTAATGCTTATACTTTTTCTGGTTTAAATAACATCATTGTAAGTGAGAATACGATGAAAATCACTGTCAAGAATAATAGGAATTTTAAAAAATATATAAAAAATTCTGGAAACTAGAAACTGGAAAATTATTTGGGAAAGTGGTTACTTGTGAATTAATATCATAGTGCAAGAAAATCTGAATGATGGTAAAAAGTGACCTGGAAACATTTTGTTTTAAGATTCTCCCTCTCATGATATGAGCTTTTATCAAAATAAAGACCCTGCATTGATATGCCTTGAGAATCCAAGCTCCATATCAGTCTGTATTTACTTTTCATTTCCATGTACTTACATTTTGAGAGCTGGACCTGGTTAATCCAGTGGGGTGCTTGGGAATGACCCTTGCACAAGCAACCAAGCATTGCGAGACTGTTTGTCCCACGCTAGGCTAGTTTTTGCCCTCAATACAATCAGCTCCTCTTCCAGCAGCAGGTCCCTGCAGAGACCCGGAGCTGCATAGGTGAGGAAGGTTAAGAGCGAGAAAGAGGAACCACTAATAATATACTAAGGCTTAGATCACCTACGCCGAGGCACTTTCTCCTGCCTGGGCAAATGAGCTTTTCATTTCCCTTTCAGAAATCAGAGCTCGTCACGCCACATGGACGCCACCACCGCCGGTGAACGCGCTGCGTGCTAAACTGTCTCTCAATCCCTGGCTCTGTCACAGACGGTCACATTCAGGAAAACAGGTCTATAACACGTGTGAAGATAAGACGTTTTAAAGCATAATAAACGTTCAAGCCAACATGAAATCCACGATTATCTGAGGGGCAGGCCACAGTTTGTGAGATTACAGAGCTGTGTGTCTGAACGTCTGATAAGTAACATTGGGGCCCCCAGGGAACTGTGCTATCTCCCTTCCTTTTCACAACATATATTGCAGACTTTAAGTACTGCTCTGAGTCATGTCATATGCAAAAATTTTCAGATGACACAGCCATAGTAAGCTTTGTATAAAATGGACAGGAGGATGAGTACAGAGACCCGGTTGACCGCTTTGTGAGGTGGTGTGCAAATCTGTGGCAAAGACAAAAGAGATGGTGGTAGATTTCAGCAGGAATAAGTCTCCACCTACTCCAGTCTGCATCGGGGTCTGGAACTTGAGGAATTGTATGTAGACCTACACTACATGACGTGAGAACTGTTAGCTATTTAGGTTTGTACGTTAGCATGGACTCACTAACGTTAACGTTAGTTTTAGCCAGAGATACCTTGCTGAAGCACAAGATGACATTAACGTTCTGCTTGAGCAGATGAAAAGTGTAACTTAATGAGAGTATGACAACCAGAAAATGAATGTTTTTGTCTTCATTGGGATCGGGGTTGAATGCTTAGGGACATTTTGCTCAGTTTTGTTTGGGTTTAGGAAATGTAATAAAATAAATTCTATTGCCCATCCTCTCAGGATACATGGAATCAACGTTACAAGTACCCCAGGCACATCGTTTTTCCATTATTGTTGCATAAACACCATCAAACCGATGAAAGATTCGGATCTTCCAATGTTTCTCTATGGCGCTGAAACCGAGATGTCCGAGTTCCGGTTGCCGCGCAACTGATACTCAACTGTCATTGACTCAAAAAAATAATAAAAAATTTAAATTAATTAAAGTATTATTTATTCATTTTATTTCAGTAGTTATTTTAGTACATCAAGTTAAATATGAGAAAGATTGCCTTGGAAACTAGCTGAAAAACATTAACTTAAACATTAACTTAACATTAAATTAATTATTATTATTATTAACTTATATATATATATATATATATATATACACACACACACACATATATATATACACAATTCCAGATAATATTAAATTAAATGGTTTTAATTAAATTTTAATGGTTTTAATTTTTATTTCAGTTTTAAGTTTAAATTAACTATAATAACTCTGACTGAGGCTCATTTATGTTATCCATTTGTTTCCAACAGCTATATAACATCAATAACATCATTATCAGATTTTATAAAATTTATGGAGACGATGAGATGGAGACATTTGAGAGCATATGGGAAAACATATGTATTGTCTAGGAAATTATTTTACAAATATCTTCAAATAAGAAGTTATTTAAAGGATGAGATTAAAATTAAAAACTTTTGATTATATTCACGTTAGTCACATAGTCACGTTCGCTACTGAGAGGGAGCGCGGAGGAGTACATCAACAAGGAAACTTTAATTACATCCAGGGAACCAGGAAAACACACGTAGCTGGGGAGGTTGACACATACAATACCGGATGAAGAAAACTATGAACAGGACACACTATAAATACACAAGACTAGAGGGTGGGATGACAAGATACACCTGGAACTAATGAAACCTAATTACACATGAGGGAAAACTGGGTCATGGAACACGTGGGGAGCAAAACACAAAACACGGAACAGATGCTGCGTCTCAGTGTGCCTACTTATACTACACCCTTAAAGTATGTACTCTTTTGGTGAAAAAAAAAGTACACACTTTTGAGTGTGTAGTAGAAGAGTAGGCAAGCTTTGGGACATACTCCTAATCACGTCACACAATTGCGTCTTTAAAGGACCGCTCTGTCGCACCTGTTACACACACCCTGCCACTGTAAACTGGCCTGTCAATCACCTTGTCACAGTTAACATCCTCCACATTTAATTTAATTTAACTTCCTACTGGACTGGAGAGAAAAGAAGTAGCTCGTTGATCTGCCAGTCCCGGGTTTTTCATGCGGAGAACTCTGCTCATATTTTCTGCATAATGATGCATTTAAAAGTTCACGACCAAATGGATGATTATAAAAGTTCACATTACTGTTGCAGATGAAATATAACATGGATAACAATAAATAAATAGTTTTTACCAGGTTAAATGTTGATTATTATCCTGCGCTGTAACAATTCCACCAGGGAGGGGGGTGGGTGCTCTGGAGGCCTCTCAGGACAGGCTTACAGGGACGGATGGCTTCCAGGGCGGTACCCGTTCCGGGACCCATGGCGGATCAGGCAGCTCGGGGAGCCATGGCGGAGCAGGCAGACAAGGAGGCCATGGCGGAATAGGAAGCTTGGGGAGCCATGGCGGAGCAGACAGTTCCGGAGGCCATGGCGGAGCA
>NW_015664007.1:154368-165692 GCF_001515625.1 Sinocyclocheilus rhinocerous
GCGGAGCAGACAGTTCAGGAGGCCATGGCGGAGCAGACAGTTCAGGAGATCATGGCGGAGCAGACAGTTCAGGGGTCCATGGCGGAGCAGACAGTTCCGGAGGCCATGGTGGAGCAGGGAGCTCGGGGAGCCATGGCGGAGCAGACAGTTCAGGAGGCCATAACCTAATTACACATGAGGGAAAACTGGGTCATGGAACACGTGGGGAGCAAAACACAGAACAGAGTCTGACACTCTGTTGCATTTTATGATTAAAGTTAATAAAATTAATAGAGTAGATAACTTGATAAGACGAATAAATATTATATTCAAAGAAATGTGGGTTTATATAATATTAAAATAAAATGGAAAATTGGAAACAAAATTTAAAAGAAAATGTAAGAACTACGCAATCTCCTATTGGCAAGAATAAGCTTGGAAAATTAATATGCAACATTTTATAACACCAGAAATATCTTCCATATATTTTTAAAAGGTGAAGGTGGTTGGTTGGAAGAGGCTGAAATGTAAAGGGATTAGTGAAATCCAGGAAACCAGGAAAACACACATAGCAGGGGATGTTGACATATACAATACCGGACAAAGAAAACTATGAACAGGACACACTATAAATACACAAGACTTGAGGATGGGATGACGAGACACACTTGAAACTAATGAAACCTAATTACACATGAGGGAAAACTGGGTCATGGAACACGTGGGGAGCAAAACACAGAACAGAGTCTGACACTCTGTTGCATTTTATGATTAAAGTTAATAAAATTAATAGAGTAGATAACTTGATAAGACGAATAAATATTATATTCAAAGAAATGTGGGTTTATATAATATTAAAATAAAATGGAAAATTGGAAACAAAATTTAAAAGAAAATGTAAGAACTACGCAATCTCCTATTGGCAAGAATAAGCTTGGAAAATTAATATGCAACATTTTATAACACCAGAAATATCTTCCATATATTTTTAAAAGGTGAAGGTGGTTGGTTGGAAGAGGCTGAAATGTAAAGCGATTAGTGATGCAAACTGGGAAGGAAGGTTGGCAAGGTGTTTTGATGAAAGATTATATAAAGATAAACATTTTTTTATTTGAATTAACATGCACCAATGAATCGTTCACAATGAGACCAGGGACATGCTTAAGAAAGTTCATAGAGTCAGTTCTGATTTCATGTTGACTTTGAGCCTTCATTAAAGAGTTGAATAGACTGATTCAGTGGCATTGCATGGCTTCTTTGAGATGCATGTAGAACAAGGCAATTCATGCAGACAGCAACAGTAGAGATCATGAGTTCATGGGCTGCAGTCGGCAAAATGTTTATTCTGCCTCCATAAGAACGCACAAAGCTATGTAACCAAGGTGACAGTTTTCAGATATTATACTAATTTCATAATAAATACCACTGTATTTACAGTAGCATATTCAGTAGTTATGAGCCATGCACAGAAGCACATCGAGGAAATATTGCAATATTGCAAACATTAAAGATACGATTTCACCTGAGGTAAAGCTCAATCTTTGCAGAAGAAAAAAAAGTTCTGTTTGAATTTTTAGGCAATTTTTGTTGCTATAAGACTTTAATTACATCCAGGAAACCAGGAAAACACACATAGCACGGGATGTTGACATATACAATACCGGACAAAGAAAACTATGAACAGGACACACTATAAATACACAAGACTTGAGGATGGGATGACGAGACACACTTGAAACTAATGAAACCTAATTACACATGAGGGAAAACTGGGTCATGGAACACGTGGGGAGCAAAACACAGAACAGAGTCTGACACTCTGTTGCATTTTATGATTAAAGTTAATAAAATTAATAGAGTAGATAACTTGATAGGACGAATAAATATTATATTCAAAGAAATGTGGGTTTATATAATATTAAAATAAAATGGAAAATTGGAAACAAAATTTAAAAGAAAATTTAAGAACTACGCAATCTCCTATTGGCAAGAATAAGCTTGGAAAATTAATATGCAACATTTTATAACACCAGAAATATCTTCCATATATTTTTAAAAGGTGAAGGTGGTTGGTTGGAAGAGGCTGAAATGTAAAGGGATTAGTGATGCAAACTGGGAAGGAAGGTTGGCAAGTTGTTTTGATGAAAGATTATATAAAGATAATTTTTTTTTAATTTGAATTAACATGCACCAATGAATTGTTCACAATGAGACCAGGGACATGCTTAAGAAAGTTCATAGAGTCAGTTCTGATTTCATGTTGACTTTGAGCCTTCATTAAAGAGTTGAATAGACTGATTCAGTGGCATTGCATGGCTTCTTTGAGATGCATGTAGAACAAGGCAATTCATGCAGACAGCAACAGTAGAGATCATGAGTTCATGGGCTGCAGTCGGCAAAATGTTTATTCTGCCTCCATAAGAACGCACAAAGCTATGTAACCAAGGTGACAGTTTTCAGATATTATACTAATTTCATAATAAATACCACTGTATTTACAGTAGCATATTCAGTAGTTATGAGCCATGCACAGAAGCACATCGAGGAAATATTGCAATATTGCAAACATTAAAGATACGATTTCACCTGAGGTAAAGCTCAATCTTTGCAGAAGAAAAAAAAATTGTTTGAATTTTTAGGCAATTTTTGTTGCTATAGTTGCTTTGCACTATAGGGGTAACAGAACATCTAACTGTGGACAAATACAGATAGAAATACTATGAAAAAAAGTTAATTTTGACTTTATATCTTGCAATTAAAAAGTGCAAAATATAAACCTGCGATTCTGAAAGGAAATATATATATATATATATATATTATATATATATAACTTGATAGGACGAATAAATATTATATTCAAAGAAATTAAGGATGTGGGTTTATATAATACTAAAATAAAATGGGAAATTGGAAACAAAATTTAAAAGAAAATGTAAGAACTACGCAATCTCCATATTGGCAAGAATAAGCTTGGAAAATTAATATGCAACATTTTATAACACCAGAAATATCTACCAAATATAATCATTTATTTTCAGGATGTTGGAGAAGTTGCGTTGAACTTAAAGCTTATTACACTCATATATGTTATACTTGTAAAATAATAAATAAACACATTTTTGGACAGAAGTAATTCAGGTAATAGAAAATTTTTTAAAGAAATCAAATATAATAAAGATACAAAATATAGTCTTGGTTATAGGACCTATGCTACTTAGTAAAGATGAGTTATTTATTTAGAATACGGAGATATTTAGAATACTGAGATATTTATTTAGAATACTGAGAATTACATCTTTTAAACCAATAACAATTTTGGAGAAGGCAAGCATCCCCAGTTTTAAATGATTGGTTAGATTTAGTTTAGTTTAGTAGACATAGAGTACACTCTATGGAGAGGATAACATGAAATTAAGAGTAAAAGTATATATTTTGAAAAGATATGGGCACCTCTAAAATCAAAGTATATACTATAAAATAAAGGAATACATATCATATTAATTACCTTTTTATATAATCCTGCCTCCCTTTTAATTTATTCATTTATTATTTTATTTATTTATTAATTTATTATTATTATTAATTGATGTTAAAAAAATTATTTGACATACTTATTAGGAATTAAGTGTCATTATAAGAGTTTGATATGAATATGTCTTTGCATTTTTCTTTTTTGATTTTTTTCGATTTATTTTCCCTATTTTGTAAAAGTGTTTATGCATGTAATTGTTATTGTTCTAATTATTATTTATTTATTATTTATTTTTATGATTATTTATTTTATTTTATATTTATATTTATGTGTTGGTGGTGCGTTTTATTACAAAGGGAAAGGAAAAAATGAAGAAAAAAAATTTAAAAAGTGACCGGAAGAGAAGGTAGAAGGAAAAATGAGGAATAACTATTGGTAAAAATAATATGTCTCTAAAGGAATTTTTCATTTGCATAATAGTATTAAATGTGTTTGAATTGAAAGACATAATAACGTATATATATATATAAAAATAACAACATCATTTAATAGCTATAAAAACCCAGGTTGCTAAAATTAAAATTTTAATAAAAATGTATCACATTTAGCTTGTTTGTGAAATATCAAAAATGTATAGGTTCAATATTTTTATATGTAGATCAATCCTCTTAATACAATATAAGTCAGTATTGGGGTGAGCAATACAGTATTTTCTTTTTAAAGAAATTCATACATTTATTCAGCATGGATGCATTAAATTGATCAGAAGTGGCAGACATTTATAATGTTACAAAAGATTTCAAATGAATGCTGTTATTTTGAAATTTCTGTTCATCGAAGGATCCTGAAATGCATCATGATTTTCACAAATATGAAGCAGCTCAACTGTTTTCAACATTGATAATAATCAGAAATGTTTCTTGAGCAATCAGCATATTAGAATGATTTCTGAAGGATCATGTTACATGAGAAGAGAGGATGCCAACCCCTCAGAAGACCTCAGATGATGCCACCCCTCAGACAACATACAAAACTAACAAATTTTGCTATAAGATTGATCTCAACATATAATCATTGCTGTTAATAGTGTTCACCGTCTGTTTGATTTTACCATACTTTTCTGCCATATGGACATCAACTTGAGATAGTCACCACTGATAAGCTATTACTAAATATAATGTAGAAACTTGAATTTTCTGTAAAGCTGCTTTGCAACGATTTGCATCATGAAAAGCGCTATACAAATAAACTTAAATTTAATTTAATTGAATTGAACACTGAAGACTGGAGTAATGATGCTGAAAATTCAGCTCTGATCACAGGAAGAAATTACATTTTAAAACCTATTGAAATAGAGAACAGCTTGTATACATTATTATAATATTTCACAATATTACAATCCACCCACCTCTAAACAAGGTGAAGGTGGTTGGTTGGAAGAGGCTGAAATGTATTAAGGATGTGGGTTTATATAATATTAAAATAAAATGGGAAATTGGAAACAAAATTTAAAAGAAAATTTAAGAACTATGCAATCTCCATATTGGCAAGAATACGCTTGGAAAATTAATATGCAACATTTTATAACACCAGAAATATCTTCCAAATATTTTTAAAAGGTGAAGGTGGTTGGTTGGAAGAGGCTGAAATGTAAAGCGATTAGTGATGCAAACTGGGAAGGAAGGTTGGCAAGTTGTTTTGATGAAAGATTATATAAAGATAATTTTTTTTTAATTTGAATTAACATGCACCAATGAATTGTTCACAATGAGACCAGGGACATGCTTAAGAAAGTTCATAGAGTCAGTTCTGATTTCATGTTGACTTTGAGCCTTCATTAAAGAGTTGAATAGACTGATTCAGTGGCATTGCATGGCTTCTTTGAGATGCATGTAGAACAAGGCAATTCATGCAGACAGCAACAGTAGAGATCATGAGTTCATGGGCTGCAGTCGGCAAAATGTTTATTCTGCCTCCATAAGAACGCACAAAGCTATGTAACCAAGGTGACAGTTATCAGATATTATACTAATTTCATAATAAATACCACTGTATTTACAGTAGCATATTCAGTAGTTATGAGCCATGCACAGAAGCACATCAAGGAAATATTGCAATATTGCAAACCTTAAAGATACGATTTCACCTGAGGTAAAGCTCAATCTTTGCAGAAGAAAAAAAAGTTCTGTTTGAATTTTTAGGCAATTTTTGTTGCTATATAGTTGCTTTGCACTATAGGGGTAACAGAACATCTAACTGTGGACAAATACAGATAGAAATACTATGAAAAAAAGTTAATTTTGACTTTATATCTTGCAATTCAATATTCATATAATTCTGACATTTTTCCCTCAGAATTCTGTTTCTCACAATTTATATTTTGCTATTCTAATTTTATTTCTCACAATTCTGAGTTTGTATTTTGCAATTCTGACTTTATTTCTTGCAATTCTAACTGTTTTCTCAATTCTGAGTTTCTCTCACAATTCTAATTCTTATTGTGCAATTCTGATCTTATATATCTATGAATATTTATCTGATTTTATTTATCAAAAATAATCTGCAAAAAAATATTTTCTTCTGTATTTGTGTCTTGCTTTCCAGTACAAATATCTCACATTCTTAAATCAAGATACATTTACTTGAAGCATAATAACATAAAATAACAAGTCTTATTTTCTGTAAAATTAATGAAAAGTGACTTTATGCTTATAACAAGAAAAAATAACTGCCCACACTGGCAGATTTTTTTTCTTGCTATAAGCATGAAGTCACTTAATTTTGATCAATTTATCAGAAAACAAGACTTAAAACATCAAATAACTTTGCTTTGCATGTAAATGTGTATTGATTTCAGAATGTTTAGATATTTGTAATGAGAAAACAAGACAAAAACACTGAGGAAGAATAATTTTTGCAGCATATAAGTGGGTGGTTCTTAGAGGGCCATATACTCAGAAAATACTCCTCTTATATATCTCTAAGCACCTCTGTAGCATAATAATTTGTGCTTCAAAACCCATATCACCCCGGGTGGCATATCAGCTAGTCAGTAAGATCCCAGACAAACATGAAGCCCTGAGCCTCTGCTCAGTAAATAAGCTTAAGTGATTCCATCATACTAGAGTTATTTGCGTGGGTCTCCACAACCTGCAAACGCAGCAACCTGAGGTAAAGATTCATAGAAGTAGCCTGTTTGTGGAAGCACTTCAGTGGCCGCTGCCCGGGTCGATACCATGACAACAGCTGTCGGCCGCAGCTCTGAAGGTGCCGCACATCCGTGCCGAAATAAGAGCCCTCCTGCCCTGTGAAGTGTTCAGCATCTCTCTGGGCAGATCGCGCGCTACGTGACTCTGGTTTCAAGTGGATTTTCAAAGAGAATAAAAAGAGGTTGTTCGCTCTTTATTGGCGTAATGACTCACGCTGTGTTTAGGAATTAAAGTTCAGTGTCTGAGTGTTGATCACGTCGCTCATCAGATCGGCTGCTAGAACTATAGAACGGTGCTGGGAAAAAACTTACAAATTGTAGTCTGTTTCTAATTGCAAGTTGAATTGAAAAAGGTAGTTAGTAACTGATTTTTTTCCATTATATATTAAGTAATCACAGATAAATAGTATTATTTTGTATCATATTCATATCAGAAAACAGATGTGTGTGTGTGTGTGTGTATATTAAATAATATAAATATAATATATAATATAAATATATAATAAATAGAAAAAATAGAAAACAACACATACTGGGAAGGAACTACAGAAAAATCTTTTAATATTATTTTATACTCTTTAAAATAAAAAGAAATCGATAAAATATAACCATAAAAAATATAATCATAAAAAAGGAATGGCAGGGGGTTCATGAGTTGATGAAAAGCTAATAATATGTCATTAACAATTATTTTTAAAGTAAACAATCAAAATGAAACACTTGAACACTAAAAAGATGAGAAATATCTTATTTGTTTACCTGCATGTCACTAACTGACATCAGATAATCAATAATTATGATAAAAATTATAAAATAATTTAAAATTCGGAATAATATACTTCCATTGTATGAATAATATATTATAATTTAATCAATAGAAGGGTAACTGTTTGATTATGAGTATTGTAAAATGTAATATTTAATACTTTTTATGGTCCGTTGCTACAAATAATCATATTTTAAGTAATGTATTCGGACTACTTTTTGATTACATTTAACTTAACTTGTTTATCAGATTTGATTAGGATGCGTGTGTGTGTGTACGCACATAATTTGTGTGTTTGTGAGTTGATGAAAAGCTAATAATTGACTACTTTTTGATTACATTTAACTTAACTTGTTTATCAGATTTGATTAGGATGCGTGTGTGTGCGTGTGTGTGTGTACGCACATAATTTGTGTGTTTGTGAGTTGATGAAAAGCTAATAATATATCATGAAAATGTAAATTAAATAAATAAAAAATAAATAAATACACAGTTTTAAAATAATCAAAATTAAACACCTGAACAGTAAAAGAAAGAGACATATTTCATTAGTTTACCTGCGTGTCATTAACAGACATCAGAGAATCATGATTAAAATGATCAAATCAATAAAAAATCATGACTCATTTATTTCCATTTTGTGAATAATACAGTATATTAAAATTTAATCAATAAAAAAGTAAGTGTAGTCAAAATATGAGTTATTTAAAATGTAATATAATCTCTTTACAAGTACTTAATTTTTGGAAGCTGATTACATAATTCAGATTACATATAATGAGTTATTACCCAACACTGGTGGGTAAAGGCTTATTTTTAACACCCCACAGAGTTACATCCTACTTAGACGTGACTCTTGCATTTTAATACCTCTGGAGGCTCAAGCTAAGCTAGGAAAACAGAGCATTCACACACTGTTTAGCGCTACGTTGGTTAAGCCTCCATTCAACACGTTCATTGGATTAATCTCAAGGGCATGTCAAAAATATTAAAGGGATAGTTCACCCAAAAATGAAAATTTGATGTTTATCTGCTTACCCCCAGGGCATCCAAGATGTAGGTGACTTTGTTTCTTCAGTAGAACACAAACGAAGATTTTTAAGTCAAACCGTTGCAGTCTGTCTGTCATATAATGCAAGTGGATGGGAATCACGGCTTTGAGAGTGACTGACAGACTGCAACGGTTTGAGTTAAACATCTTTGTTTGTGTTCTACTGAAGAAACAAAGTCACCTACATCTTGGATGCCCTGGGGGTAAGCAGATAAACATAAAATTTTCACTTTTGGGTGAACTATCCCTTTAACTGGGTTATTGTTAATTATGTGGCATAAAATGATGGTGGTTTAAGTCTTTTTAGCACTCGTTGTGTCTACTGTCAAGGGAAGAAGTGTCAAAGTAAAAAAAACAAACAAAGCATTAGCAATTTTCACACAATTATAGGTGACAATTAAATTTCTCTCTTTCAATTAAATCTCTCTTTCACTCTTTCCCAGAAGCATTGATTTGGTAAAATGAGCATTCTACATTTCAACACTGCCTTAAAAGGATAGTTCACCCCAAAATGAAAATCTTGTCTTCATTTACTCGTCCTCTTGTTGCTCCAAACCTGTATGAGTTTGTTGAACACAAAACATGATGTTTTGAAGAATGTTGGTAACCAAACAGTTGATGGTAGCCATTGACTTCCATGGTATGGACAAAAATACTATGGAAGTCAATGGCTACCGGCAACTGTTATGCTACACACATTATTCAAAATATTTTTTTTTTGTGTTCAACAGAATAAACAAACTCATATAGTTTTGGAACAACTTCAGAGTGGGAAAGTAGTGACAGGATATTTTCTATTGTCTTGTTAGAGCTGCTTTGAAGCAGAATTTGGATTTGCCTCCTGTGTGATGAAGTTTGCATCAATGATTTTGTTACTTTCCTGTTTAATACTGTGAAACTGCTTCAAAACAATCTCTGTTGTATAAAGTGGTAGTGTTTTTCTCTACATTTTGTCCTTTCATCCACACTTTGTTGAACGAAAAATACCTTTTTGAAGATGCTCTCCCAAATGGATACATTTGAAAACACTGTTTTTGGCACGTTGTACCCATATATATTGGTTGTACCTGTATTATGTACGGAAGTCCTAAGAGGCCATTGATTATGATTATTTTTCTTTCTTGTTTTCTCGTGATCACAACTTAATTATCTTGTAATGTCGACATAACAAATGTTGTTTTCTCGTGTTCACAACTTAATTTTCTTGTGATCTCGACATAACAAAAGTTTTTTGTTTTTTTTTACAATGATTGTTTGATTTTTTTTAAATGCAATGCATCGTGAGTCTACTGTTGCTATAGTAACGAACGCAACTTTGACGCGCATCTGATCGACTGATAAACCGTGTGTTTTGAGTTTGAGCTCCGTCAAGTTAATTCTTTATCGTCTATTTTTTATCTTAAAATCAATTTTATACAGCATCATTTTCGTTTCTATAACGTGTGAATATATCCCCTATCGTATTCTACAACAAAAACAATCAGAGCGCCTTGATATCACTAGTTTTATTTTGATTTCTCGAGTCCGCTATTAGCTTATGGTATTATCTGTATGTTAGCATTGCCAGCGTGGTTGCCGCTAATCTCGCTTACATTGCTAATACTATATTCACACACATGACCATTGTTTTACTCACTGTTACTTGCTTTAATGGCGGATGTGTGTCTACCTCTGAATGCAGGTGAGGACACGTTCGAGCTGCATTTGGTGCAACTTGAGCTGGAGGCCGTGGAGAAGCAGATTCGCGACCTGGTGGAGAGGCAGACCCAGCTGAGGGAGCGGAGAGCCGCGCTGGAAACATCCCGGGTTGACGCTCACAAGTCTGGGGTAAGTATACAGCGCGCTGCTAACTCTCCCACCACCTCTACTCCGTGTGCTTCTCTGCACAGGCCCCATGCCTGATCGAGACGGTGTGCAGCACATCGCCCGCGACGACGATCATCGTGTCAGGACCGCTTCCCACGTATCGACGAGGACATGAAATGTTCAATGGATGGTTATTGTCATGGGAATGGTTATTGTCATGGTGTAAAGAACAGAAACTGCTCTTTGTTAATAATTGGAATCTTTTCTGGGAGCGTCCTAGGCTTTTTCGCGCTGATGGCCTGCACCCCAGCAGAGTCGGAGCGGAACTCCTGTCAGACAACATCTCCAGGACGCTGCGCTCCATATGACTAGTAAGCCAGTTCTCAAATAACTGCCATGATGGCTTTTGTTCTACCCGCTTAAATGATATAAGTACTTGCGCTGTCCAATCTATAAAGACTGCATCATGTGAAGGATTATAATGCGATAAGAGCTCACTCAAGTACTGAGGAGTTAAACCATTCAGAGCTTTATAAGTAATTGTCAAGATTTTAAAATGTATATGATATTTAATAGGGAGCAGTGCAGTGTTGACAGAACCGGGCTAATATGGTCATACTTCCTGGTTCTAGTAAGAACTCTTGCTGCTGCATTTTGGACCAACTGAAGTTTATTAAGCGCGCAGTGCAACCACCAAATAAAGCATTACAATAATCTAACCTTGAGGTCATAAATGCGTGAATTAACATTTCTGCAATTGACATTGAGAGCATAGGTCGTAATTTAGATATATTTTTAAGATTGAAAAATTCTGTTTGATATCACCCAAGGGTAGCATGTAAAACATGAAAAGCAACGGTCCTAATACTGAGCCTTGTGACACTCCATACTGTACTTGTGAATGATATGATATCTCGTCATTCACTGCTACGAATTGATGATGGTCAGATAAGTAAGATTTGAACCATGCCAATGCAATTCCACTAATGCCAACATAATTTTCTAGTATATTCAAAAGAATGTTGTGGTCAATAGTGCCAAA
>NW_015664007.1:165798-170790 GCF_001515625.1 Sinocyclocheilus rhinocerous
AACAAAGTTTTCTAGTCTATGCAAAAGAATGTTGTGGTCAATAGTGTCAAATGCAGCACTAAGATCCAGTAGCACTAATAGAGAAATACAACCACGATTGGATGATAAGAGCAGGTCATTTGTAACAATGATGAACGCAGTCTCTGTACTATGGTATGGTCTAAAACCTGACTGGAAATCCTCACAGATACCATTTTCCAAGAAAGAACATAGTTGTGAGGAGACTGTGTTTTCTAGTATCTTTGACAGAAAAGGGAGATTTGATATTGGTCTGTAATTAACTAATTCTTAAGTTGTGTTTAAGTTGTATTTTTTTAATGAGAGGCTTAATAACAGCCATTTTTAAGGATTTTGGGACATATCCTAATGACAATGACAAATTAATAATATTCAGAAGAGGATCTATGACTTCAGGAAGCAATATATATATATATATAGTTAAGAGCATGAGCATACAAGAGCATGGCTAAGAGCATGTTTTACAAGTGCATTTGTTGTGAATACTGAGTGGCAAAAAGATCATGCTGGCTCTTGAGTTAGATTGTCTTGGATTTGGGATAATTTGTTGATGGGGCCTGTCAAAACTTCATCAAAGAGGCCTCACTTAGCATACATTGAACACATAATTGTCTGAATGCAATCAAGCTGCCACAAATCTGATAAACAGCCAAAAAAAAAAAAAAAAATCTGATGCATTTTTTCCCCCTTTATTCATAATCCAACCAACATTAGAGACTCTGGCCATTTTGCACATGGCAGAAACATCTGTCATTGGTAAAATGGGAAATGTTTTTCTTGATGTAAACCTTGAAATTTTACGCATTTATTTATTAATTTTTTTTAAATGTAAGATTTAGAAACAATTTTAATTGATATTTTCTTGTCTAAAGTTTGCTTTATTTGTTTATTTATTTATTTATTTATTTATGCATTGTAAATTGCAGGAAAAATACAAACCCAATTCCAAAAAAGTTGGGACACTGTACAAATTGTGAGTAAAACTGTACTGTGGCCACAAAAAAAAAAAGATTTAAAACTTTTTATTTCAGTAAACACACACACACACACACACACACACAATTACCGAAACTTCAACTAAAATAAAGATAGAAAATGTAAAAAATAAAAAAGGATTCAAAATATTAATTTAAACTATAATAGTATCTGAATGAAACTAAGATTACACTGATATGTTCCTATTAATTATTAAGTTGAGGCCACATTTTCTCAATTAGCTCTGTCATTTATTGGCCACATTCTTCAAATTTGTTCCTAAAACAAACTAACTAAAACAAACTAAAACAAAACAAGGAAACAAATTAATAAGTTGTGGGAACACATTTTTAATTCATGGCCATAATATTATTTTTTCCCCCCTCGCATGTCATATTTACTGGCAAACAAGAAAAAAATACTTCAGATGATTTTTGTAGTGTAAAACACTTTGTTGACATCTGTATTTATCAATGATCTTGTGATCAGATCAATAAATCTATACCAGGTGCTAATGGGACATAATTCTCACCTGTTTCTGTACTTTAATATAGTTCTTTTTTTCTTCATGCTGTTTTTCTTCAAGCATGAATCAATTTCAGAGCTTTTCCTACTGCTTAACCAACGTACAACATGACAAGCAATACAAAAGTCCCCGGTCACAGAAGTTCAGAAATGAAACCAGAATATTTTTTGCAGTATTTTCTCCTCAACCATGACAGCTAAAGTGGTGTCCAATTCATTTTGAACACTGATCACAGCATCCAGCTTGGGTTTGTCTGGGTCCTATTCTATAAATCACATCTGTCTGATACCATTATTTTCAGATCTGACAAGCTTTTGAGGAGAACACGTTTCAAAGAAAGTCACAGACCTGAACTTTCCTTCAAAAAGTGACCTTAAAGTGACCCTGTGTCTTTGAAGCCTTTGCTGACTGAGGACATCTTCTATTGTGAAATCACAAAATCTAGCAATCCATATCCTGCTGTGACACAGTATGCTGGTGAATATTTGTTAACCGATATAAAAAAATCTTCTGTAAACCACTTTGTCACATACAAAAAAGGTAAATGAAGCAGAATAGCATGAGTGCAATAAATAATGTATGTATTTATTTGTACAAGTAATAATAATAATAATAATAATAATAATAATAATAACAATAATTATTAATAATAATAACAATAATAATAATAATAATAATTATTATTATTATTATTATAGTTGTAGTTTTACATTACATTTACATTTAGCAGACGCTTTTATCCAAAGTGACTTACAAATGAGGACAATAGAAGCAATCAAAACCAACAAAAGGGCAAAATTTAAACATTTAAAACAAAACCATAAAAAACAAAACTAAAACTGAAACTAAAATTAAACCTGTAAAAAAAACATTTTCATTGCTTGAAATAAAATAAATGTTAACTGAAATAAGATAAAATATAAAATAAACTTATTTTGTTTCAGCTGTTTGACAAGGCAACATTTCTAATTTTCATTTACTTTACATTAAAGTGCTAAAATGACAAACTAAAATGGAAATAAAAATGAATAAAAACTATATATATAAAATAATAAAAGCTAATAAAATGACAAAACAGCAAAAGAACTAAAACTGTAACTAAAACGATGAAAACAGAAAATCTAAAAATAAAATCTAATTCTAAATATTAACAAAAACTATAATAGTATCTCAATGATGCCAAAATAACACTGGCTCGCACAACTTTTGAATTCTTTTCAAGTGAACCCAAAGTTTCTTGGGGGAACGCAAACGCTTTGTATGATAGCGCAAAATTTTTGCATGTGAACACAGTTTCTCAGGGGAACGTAAAATCATAGAACTATATTTTTTTTAGCTCCACTGGCCCTTTAGGGGCTCTGTACAAAACTGAATTATGGCTTTCGACAACTTGAAACATAATGCACAAGTAATATGAATGTCTTTTATGATACTTTTACAGTGCTTTGCATGTTTTTTATGAAGCTTTGATCCAGATTTATTGTAATTGTAAGGACAAGAGTGACTAGAGTCTCTTTCTCTCAAAACAAAAACTTCTAAAAATGGCAAAAACACAACAAAATTACTAAAATGTTAACTAAAATATTTATACTTCACTTATATTATAATTCATAATAATAATAGTAATAATAATAATAATAATATGTAGAAAATTAACCAGTTCAATTGACTTGCACCCCTATAAATTCACATTAAACATGAAAAGGAATTTGAGAATTAATTGCCATTCAACACTCGCCTTGCACTCAGCAGTGTGTGTGTGTGTGTGTGTGTGTGTGTGTGTGTGTGTGTGTGTGTGCGTGCGTGTGTGCGGATTTCAGTGCTCTCTCTTAAACCCAAGGGTGAGTTCAGTAAAGAGAATTGTGCTTTTTGCATCTCTCATCCCTCCTTTATCTCGCTGCTTTAATGTCTGCTAAAAGATGACAGTATATGAAATGGCCTTTCTATTTAGAGGTGATGTGTATGTAATTTTTTCGACGATTGAATACTTTCTGCAGCTTAATATGCAGAGACAACTATAAATAAGCCATTGTTAGTGGATTTCCTGGAAAGTGTAAACTCTGTAACTCTATGTAAACATTGCTTGGCTTGTTTGAGCATCACTATTGACCCTACATAGTGATACGGACTCAACCTTTTGACTTTGGCCAGCAAGTAACCATATATAAATAATCTTGGTGCCATGTTAGCATGGAGTATAGAGGAACCTAATCAACTGATTGAATAATATCAAGCTTGTCCAAGCTGTAAATGCCTCCAAAATGCAGAGTCACACAGCTGGACGCTTGCCAATTATTCAGCATTGACACTACGGCATTATCCGACCTGGCATTACGTGTGTCCCTTACTTATATGTGCATATGCATGCATTAGAGTCATGATGTGCAGTTTAGACAATTATTTAAAAACCCATCCTTATGCATGGTGTGAATAATAATGATGGTAGTCATTATACTGGCTAATTCCCCTCCCGAGTGGCTGAAAGTGGCTCAGCAGTGCTCCGATCATCATCTGCAGACTGGACAGTGCTTTAATACCGTCTGACAAGACCTGAGCGGGTGACTGATGTCTGTGCTCTGTCTAGTAATGTGAGCACATCTCAGCTGACCACAGCATACATCTGAGAAAGAACACTTTGATGTATATCATGAGGATATTTATCTGAATACATGAATGTAAACCCTGGATATCTAATTATGAATCCAAATGTGTGCATCTATATATGTATAAATATATATATTTTTATTTTTTATATCCAATTGTAAAAATGCATATACTGCATCTACTGTGCATTCATATATTGTATCTACATTTGTGAAAAAAAATATATATATATGAACAGTAATATTTTGAAATATTATTACAGTTAAAGATAACTCTTTTCTGTTTTAATATACATTCAAATTTAATTTATTCCTGTTTTTGTTTTATTCAGCTGTATTTACTCAGTGCAACAGATAACCTCCAAGTGAAAGATAAACACCAACATGTCAGAAGAAAAAGCAGAATCACAGAGTTGGAAAAATAATCACCCCCTTGTGTCAGTATTTTGTTGAACCACCTTTCGCTTTCATTACAGCCTTTAGTCTGTTGGGATTTGTCTCTACTAACTTTACACATCTAGACTTTGCAATATTTGCCCGCTCTTCTTTGCAGAACTGCTCAAGTTCAGTTTGATGGTGAGCGTTTGTGGACTGCAGTCTTCAAGTCATTCCTCAGATTTTCAATGGGGTTTGAGTCTGAGCTCTGACTAGGCCACGCAAGGACATTTAGCTTTTTCTCCTTCAACCACTGTGCGCTCAGTTCTGCCGTGTGCTTTGGGTCATTGTCATGTTGGAAGGTAAACCTTCTTCCCATTGACAACTTTCTGGCAGAGAACAGCAGATTTTGATGAATTTGACAGTATTTTGCCCCATCCATTTTTCCTTCTATCCTGACAAGTGCTCCAGTCCCTGCTGCAGAGAAACACCCCA
>NW_015664007.1:172021-187406 GCF_001515625.1 Sinocyclocheilus rhinocerous
CCCCATAACAGGATATCACCACCTCCATGCTTTACTGTAGGAATGCTGTTATTTGGATGCTGAGCTGGATTGGATTTCCACCAGACATATCGTTTGATGTTGAGGCCAAATAATACAATTTTAGTCTCATCTGCCTCAGAATCTTCAAGGTGCATTTTGGCAAAGCTCAGTCGTGACTGCATGTGGCCTTTCTTGAGAAGTGGCTTTTTCTTGTAACCCTCCCATACAAGCCACGTTTGTGGAGAATTTGTGATATTGTGGTCACATGCACACGATGATCACTCTTTATCATAAATTTCTGCAGCTGCTTCAGAGTTGCTGTAGGCCTCTTATGCCGAGGTCACACTGCACGATTTTAGCCCGATTTTTCACTCGCCAACAGGTTTTGCGAAATCGCCGACAAATGCCCGACATCGGAGGCAAACCGGTGCTCGTTCACACGAGTGACAATCACGCAGAGTGAATGATCAAACACGCGATCTGAGGGAATCGCCGATGCGTCGCCGACGCCCGTGAAATATTTGGCATGCTAAATATCTGGAGCTGTCGGCGATTCACAATCACGCTGTGTGCAATGAGTTCTGACTGAAAAACACATCGGCGAGGGTCTGTGTTGTACCAAATACCTTCCACTTCTTAATAATAGACTTCACTGTGCTTCTAGGCATTGATAAAGCCTTTGAAATGTTTTGTGCCTGTCCACAACTTTATACCGGAGATCTTTTGACAGTGTCTTGCCACCCATAGTTGATTGTTTGCTTCAGTTGCACTACTAAGGACTGAGTTGCTCCAGTAAAAGCTCTTTTCATGCTGAGCTAATCAAAATGAGCACAGCTGATCACAGTTGAAAGTCAAATGGCTTTGTGTGCCTTTTGAGAAGGTGATCAGCTACACCTGATTGAGTTTACGAGTCATTTTTAGGAGGGGGGTGATCGTATTTCCAAGTCAGTGATTCTGTTTTTTAATTTTTTTCTGACATGTTGGTGTTTATATCTTTCAATTGGATGTTATCTGTTGCACTTATAAATTGTATCCAGTAAATACAGCTGGATAAAACAAAAACTGTGTCCATCTTCATTTCAGGCTGCAAAGCAACAAAATGTGATTATATGTAACAACAAATGCATATACTGGAGCTATATATGCGCACGCACACACACACACACGCGTATGTAAATTTAATATAATTCAATATATACATGTAGGTTCATATGTAACTAAAAACATATCTACATATCTAGTTAAAGGTACAATATGTAAGATTTTTTTATTAAAATTATGTATTTTGCTGACTTGTGTACTTACATTATCCCAAATGTCTCGAAGAATGTTTAAATCCAGAGAAATAAGCAATCTTAACTAGTGACACAGACCGTGTTCATAGTGTCATTGTGTTGCCTGCCAATGACGTCCTAACCCCTCGATTTCTGGTTTTGTTGACAACTCCTATGACTCCACACTCAGTCACGGCGTCATCAAACTACGCCTTTGTCTCTTTGTTTATTTTGAATACGCGCCTTCTAGCGGCGAAAATTACATATTGTGCCAAATTCCTCTGGAGCAATGAGATCCAGCCTTTTTCTGAAAGCTACAAGTATACATTTTACACCTCAGCTTCTATTCATAATACATTTCTTATGGACAAGAGAGCAAACTATAAAATTTTTATTGTTTATTGCTTGTGGAGTTTGTTTAGATCCCATGAAAAAATTAAACTTGCATTGCTTTTTGATTGTCTTCAGAGCATGAATATAGTCTTGATTGCTGAGGGATGGTCAAATGTATGAATATGAGATACAAATATAAACATTTCTGCAAGGCTTTTAACACTGCTTTTTGAAGATCCTTTTCCAGTCCTATCCATATTCAGATTTATAGCAGGATATTCAATATTTTTTAAAATTCAGATATTAGCAGCATATTCGGAATTTAGCATGTTAAATTCTGAATATGCTGCTATAAGTCTGAATTAAATATATAACTAAATATATATATATATATATATATATCACTAATATCACTGTAACTTTACACACATACATGGAAATTTTAATATATGAATGTATGCTAAAACTTCTAATTTTATCAAATAAAATTCACACTGAGTAAACACCATCAATAAATTGTTTGTCATTAAAAAAAGTTAAGATATTAAATAATACATAAAAATAACATTATTTTTATTATTATATTGATAGTATTAAAGTTTATAGTACTTATTATATTTATTAAAATATTTATTGAAATATTAAATATTAATAGTAAAGTAATACTAATACATTAAATGGATATTCAATTATTATTATGTGAATATGTATAATATTATATACTATATATGTGTATGTATTTTTGTTTTCATTTTAAAATACTTGGACTGTCAAATTGATTAATCACGATTAATTGCATCCACAATAAAATTTTGTATTTACATAATATATGTGTGTGTACTGTGTATATTTATATGTATATATATATATACACACACACACATTCATGATAATGTACAGTATGTGGAAAATAATGTGTTTTTTTTACTTTAAACCGCATAAACACATTTCATTACACCAAATACACCAAATAATGTTCTTTTTAGCAGCATCATATGACCCCTTTAAGGCAACATTACACATGTTCATATAGTTTATGTACTAAAAAATTACAACAATGCAAACTATGTAGACATTTTCAAAAAAATACATAAATACAAATATAAATACAAATGACAAAAAACACATAAAAAATAAATGAAAGAGCAAACAAAAAATTTAAAAAAAAATTTAATTCAAAATATTAACAAAAACTATAATATATCAATTAGCAACAACTATAGTAATGTCAATGAAATGAAAAAAAATCTAACTTAATGAAAACTATATACATGTATTTAAAAAAAAAAAAACATAAAAAATGACAATCCCACAACAAAATTACAAAAATGATCAAAAATTTAAATGCAAACAGAAAATATAAAAATAAAATCTAATTCAAAATATTAACAAAAGTTATAATGCTATATTAATGAAACTAAAATAACTAAAAACTAAAACTTAATAAAATATGTAGACATTTAAAAAAAACGAATAAAGTTACAAATATACAACAAAATCACAAATTTGAACTAAAATAAAAATGCAAACAGAAAACAAATAAAATGCTAATTTAAAATATTAACAACAATTATTGTAGTATATCAATGATACTAAAATAACATAAAAAAATTAAAACATGAATTATAGACATCAAAATAAGAGCATCTGAGAAGAGCATATGAAGCTTTAATTTACAGAGGTGAAGCATTTCGAAATCAATCTAAATAACTTGTGGTTTGCAAAATCACGTGATTTTGTGAAATATTTGTAAAATCAAATGAGATTTAATTGAAAAATCACATATGAATAAAATTATAAAATAACATATACTTAATTTGAATAAAATAAATATTTTTTGGAATGTCTGTACGTTGTATACGATCAACAAACGTCAGACATTATAATAAAAGAATGTTTCACATTTGGGAAACATGACATTCAGTGTGAACTCCAGCAACAGCCTTGAACTCACAATCTGAATCTGAATCTTAATCTGAAAAATGATGAATTGTGCCACAGCAAGCTGCAATTTTTAATAATTCACCAAAGCATAAGCTATTCCAGTCCTTGCATGCTAATTGCATTAGCACCTCTGAGACACCTTTCTCAACACATTCATACAGAGAAAAAGTTCACTTACAGTTGCTTTTCTGGTCCATCGCTGCCTTACCTCCTCACACAATCTGTGAACTTTAGCCACAGTATGAGACAAATACCCATTTACAGAGCAGCTTAGGGAAAGAAATGGAGCATGTTCAACACACACACACACACACACACAAACACACAGAGGACCACTCATACCTTTCCCAAGCACTCATAGAAACCTGTTTACATTTATTAGATTTCAAACTATCCATAATTTTGATGTTTGTTTTTTTTAAGATCAAATATAATCAATAATTTATTAAATTTGAGATATAAAGCCACAAATATGACAAATAACTTTGCAATTGTGAGACATAAAGTCATATTGTGGGATGTAAAATAACAAATATGAGAAATACAAATATAGAGATACTGTATGAGGGCATATTGTGAGATATAAAGCCAACAAATATAACAACTAACTTTGCAGTTGTGATATATAAAGATTATTGTGAGAAATAAAGCCAAACAAACAACTTGGAAATTGAGAAATAAAGTCATATTGTGAGATACAGTATAAAATATATACAAGACATAATTTTCCGAATTGTCCGATAAAGTAAAATGTGAGATATAAAGCAAAAATAATATAAATAACTTTGTAATTGAGATATGAAATCATAAATATGAGAAGTAACTTGCAACTGAGATATAAAGTCATATTGTGAGATGGGAAATAACAAATATGAAAAATTGTACTTTGCAATTGTACGATATAAAGTCATATTCTGATATATAAAGCTAGAATTCAAAGAAAGAGTTACAATTGTGAGATATAAGCAAACCTTTTTAAGAAATAAGAAATTAAGAAACTATTTTAAGCTGGGATTGTTGACTGTATGGTCCTCACACTGTAGCTGATTTGTACGTGTCGATATCCAC
Source organism: Sinocyclocheilus rhinocerous (assembly GCF_001515625.1). Lineage (NCBI taxonomy): Eukaryota > Metazoa > Chordata > Actinopteri > Cypriniformes > Cyprinidae > Sinocyclocheilus > Sinocyclocheilus rhinocerous. The sequence continues at coordinate 176,641 of NW_015664007.1, forward strand.
ACATATTCAGCATCAAATCAGCTAATCTTGGCCTGACTGTGTAATGAGGTCCTCATATGCATCTCTGGATCAGACATGGAGCTGCACATCTCAATGAATTTGTAGGGCTGAACCTATTTGCCTGCTAAATGTGACCTGGGTTTTAATCGCAAGAGCCCAGATTAGTGTAACTACTTAGTGACATTTAATATCAGCTGTTAAAGATGCATCACAGCCAATACACTGGGCTCAAACATATAGGCTGTGCTGCAAATATATTGTGTATATATATATATATATATATATATATATATATATAAGCATAATTTTACTTTGTGTGTCCTATAGTAAGAATAACAGCACACAGGTTTGGAACAGCATGAAGAATATTCATTTTTTTAGGTGAACTGTCCCTTTAAGCATAAATGATGAAAATCTGTTATTGAAAACAGAACACTGAAGATTTACCCAGTTCAGCGAAGACCCAGATAGATGATTTTCGTGAATGATGTGGCTTCAAGGGCAATGACAATGATTCAGAAAGCACTCTGATGCTTCTAGGGCCTTCGGGCGCCTTACATGAGATTTAAATGAGAAATCCTTTAGTTCGTTCTGAGGTGCCATGGACCCATAAATTACACCCGATTGCTTGTCGCTCAATCATGCTGCATGCTACAGAGGACAGACAGCTTTCCAACCCATGCACTTCATTTAGTAACCGGTTTAGTGTGCATGTTTTACATTAGAGGGGAGACCGGGGCTAGTTGTCACATAGGGAAATTGCATAAAAAAAAAGGATAATTTAAATAAAATCAAATGGATCCAAATAGTTAAAACTATAATAAAACAGATTTTTGAGTGCAGAAACCTGTTTCTAACCTGATAAATATTACCAATCTTTGCAATTGTGAAAGTTAAAGTCATATTGTGACATAAAATCACACATGTAACAAAACTTTGTATTTGTAATTTAAAGTCACAAATATAACAAATAATTTTGTAAGATATAAAGTCATATTGTGAAATATAAAGTCAAAAATGACGAACAAATTCAAATGTGAAGAAGTCCTATTGTGAACCTGTTAAAACCTGTTTCTACCTATTGCATTTATGTGACTGACAAATATGCATTACATGAGGTTTATTAATTTATGTTAAAACTTTGTAAACCAAATGGATGGAAATTTATTGTGCAATTCAAATACATAAACCCTACATGTAGGCCTTTTTTTGTGACAACATGCCCCAGTGTGTTAAACCAGCTGTTCAACGCAGTTAGGAATCCCAAATTTTTACTAGACAATTAATTTTCACTTTTTCTCATTATATCTCTTCTGTAAATATTAGCTCAGTTTCCATTGTTCGTCAGTATACTGTACGGTGGGCCTGAGCCTGGCTGCCCCAGTGTTGAAAGATTTAACGTTACCTTTCACCTCCATTTATAAGAGCATAAAATGCAATTTAGATCTCAAAATCTCACTGGAATAAATACACGCAATTGCTGTTAAGCTATGATGGCATTTCACAAACCCATGTGCTTTCTGAATATGTCCCGATATATTTATGTTCAGAAATCCAGTGACCTATTTGAGGACAACCAATTTCAACAAGAACATTGCAAATGTGTCTTTTTTTCTTTCTTTTTTTTTTCTGTGGTTATTTCTAGAGCATCTTAAAGCTCACTGCTGCTCTAACTATGTATATTTCAATCTCTGATTATATGCTAATGATTTATATGAAGTGACTACACAAGGATCATCTTTTATTCCTGATCTTCACATTATCAAGTGTTTAGATCTCCCCACGTTCATTCTGTTTGTGACACTTGAATGAAGTGATTTTAAAGGAATAGGTCACGGCAAAAAAAAAATTACTCGCATTCAAACATTCATTTATTTCTTTCTTCTGTGGAACACAAAAGGAGATTTTTTTTCCCATGCATTTACAATGGAAGGGGACCAGCGATTTAATGCTTCAAAAAAGCAAAAGCTCCAACATAAAAATGAACCAAATGACTCATACTCTAACGTTTTCTGTTGATGTATTACAGCTTAACAGACCTAAAGAGTCTCATTCACTGAAAATCTTGACATTCGCATTTGCTCTACTTGATGCATTCATAAGTTCATAATGACTTCCTGAGACAAGTAGCAATGTCCAATTTCTGAACAAGTTATTCTTTAGAGTCCAATCGTTTTAATGAATCATTAAATTGGACCAGTCTGAATGATTCATTCGGATGTAATGTTCCAGTCACAAAAAGGCAACTTTTGGGTGAAATTCATGTGTGTACATCACATAAGGTTTGTTGTAATAACAAAAATTCTTACATGCAGTATATAGCTCAGAAGTATGGAAGCTTCCGCCACAAAATGAAAAACTTTTTATCTCACAATTCAGCCTTTTTTTTTTTCTTGCAATTCTCAGAAAAAAAGCCCTAATTGCATGATATAAACTCAAGACTTTTTCTCTCAGAATTTTGAGTTCATATCTCACAATTGTTACTTTTTTCTCTGAATTGCGAGTTTATCTCATAATTCTCACTTTTTTTCCTCCGAATTCTGAGAGAAAAAAGCCAAAATTGTGAGATATAAAATTGTTTTCCCTGTAATTCCAAATTTATTCTGATATTTTATTCCCCCTCATAATTCTGAGTTTCGCAATTCTGACTTTTTCCTCATAATTGCAATTTTTTTTCATCTCACAATTCAGACTTTTTGTCTTGCAATTCTGAGAAAAACTTTTTTTTTTCTCACATTTCCAAGTTTACATCTCGCAATTCTGACTTCTTTTCTGCCACAGGACAAACAAATAGACAATAAATAAATAAGACATTTTTTCCCAATTCTCGCAGTTTATGTCTTACAATTCTGAGAAAAAGGCAGAATTGTGATGAAAAAGTCTTGGGAAAAAAAATCACAATTATCTTTTTTTTATTTTTTTTATTCTGTGACAGAAGCGGGCTTCCATACAGAAGTCATATGGGCCACTTTTGATACTTTTATGGTCCTTTTGCATCCTTCTTGAAGCTTGAAAGCTCCAGGCTCCATTAGTTGTAATTGCATGGAAAAGAGCAACATGTACATTATTCCAACATTTCTGTGCGAGAAGGTCAGTCATACAGGTTTGGAACAACATAATAAATGATGACAAAATGTTCACTTTGTATGTGAACTTCTGCATCTCTTTCTAACGTTCGCTCATGATCTCTGCTGTACTGATACACACTCACAACTGTTCACTCGGTGTGTAAATCTTCCCTCTCCCTCTCTCTTCTGTTTTTGACACTTGAATAAAGCCTAGTTCTTAAAATACAGAGTCTTACAATAGAAAAACAAACAAAACATTGAATGCTTAACTTTTCCTCTGGGGCTTCTTTTCTATCTTTTTTTTCTTCCCTGTAATGCTAATTATTTTTTGGGTAGTTAATGAGTTTTGCACTAACTGAAATCTCGGGAGAGAATTAAAAGCAACGTGATGTTTACCAAATAATGACTATCCTGAAATGCAAAGACATGAAACTCAGCTCCTGTAATATAAACACATTATTTCTCCACAATATCTGTCCTAAAATAGAGCATTTTGAACTTTTTGTAAAAAATAATCTTTAGTTAAAGTAAATAATGCTACAATTTACAAATAACTAAATTACCTCATTTTTTAAGCAAATGTTTAGGTTAATTCATGTTGTAGAGCAATGTTAACGACAGACATTATTTTACACATAATTCGAAAACAGCTATTATAAAAGGTCGTAAGAATCTCCCAAGGGATCCCATGACTTGAAAATGCCAATTCTCTTCCTGATTTTAGGATTACAAACTGAATAGCTCTATAGCTAAACAAGCGCTTTGCTTTCCGTGTACATTTCTCAGACAATATTTCACAGAATAGCATTAGTGTTTTTGACACTCTAGCAAACAACTTTTCTTTTGAAAATTATTTATCATGTCTTCCAAAAGCATTTGGACACTTAAACCATGCTTAAATGAACCACTAAAACGAACAAGTCCTAATTGAATGTAAACAAGTTGAAAAAAAGATTGAATCCAGTATTTGGTAATAATATAGCATACATATAGTATAATTATTAGCTGTTTTTGTAGCCTGGTTAAGTGTGCCTTTGTGCCATTTTGTACAATAAGAATTTCAAAACACACTTTCTGGTAAACATTATCACATTAGTGTAATAAACAGTGAATTTTTTCCCCATACTTTCATATATTGCCAAAATTATCCACAAATGTTTTTTTCACTCAAAAACTGAGATGCACGAGTTCAGATCTATGAGGCCCACGACCAAGAAATACAAAACTTGTGCTAAATGAAAGACAAAAAAAGATTCAATCCAATATCAGGTGATAAAACACCATAAGACATTTATAAGCTATTTTTTTGTAGACTGGTCACTGGGAACATCACAAGGTAAGAAAAACATCCCAAAAAAAGGACAGAACATATCCAAAAAAATATGGGAAGTTGTTATACCCTCTTTGAGCAAAGTCAGTAAGTTTTAGCCCAATATTAACTAACATCTTCTGGGAAAAAAAAATAAAAAATTCAGGTCAAAATGACTGAAACATGAGGGTTAAAATATATGGATTTTACTGCATAGTTACATAATATCAAAGCAAATGGCATCTGCAAAGTCTTTCCAAATTCACATACATTTTCACTTAGTGTCTTCAACTAGTGTCTTGGAAAACCACAGCTGTAGTTATGGTTGTACATTTGATAGAAATATGAACATGACATACGTTGTTTAAAACCGAAAATTTAAATGCAATTTGATATTTTACTATCTAATAGCATTCAGACATGTTCAAGTGTCCAAATACTTTCTGGGGCCGTTACAGCTACCAAACGTACAGTGATGGAGTGATATTTGTTGGCGGATGGCACAATGAGACTGTGAGATGTTGAATTATGTCATTTGTTTTGATATGCGAGCAGCACAGGTTGTTGTGACAGCGTCTTGAGCAATAAACCCGCGGATGTCAGGTAAGATTGAATTTCCGCCGTGGTGAGACGGCTTTTCTTACACCTGCTTAAATCAATAATGGCCCCTCATGAATCGCAGACGAAGCTGAGGGTCAAGGGACTCTTGATGTTTTGAGAATAATTTAAAGCATGTCGATGAATTTGGGATTCCTCTCCAGTGACCCCCTTTATCTGGATAACCTTTAATCAGATCATGAGCAAATCGCATTAGTTTTGGTGAGAGATGTGTTATTCTTCCCTTTGCGGGACAACTATAAAACCAGACAGTGATTAAAAGTAGTTCTAGACTAAACTGTACTGTCATGGGCGGTTAAAATGTGAGAAGCATTAGCAAAAGTCTCAATTTGATCTCCATGCAATCTCACTGCCATTTAAAAGAAACATTTGGGGTATTGAGGAGGTCTAATCTGTCCTGTTGGTTGAAGCACTGCCTTTTCTTTTCTTTTTATTGTAAACAATGTGTTTACAAAAACTGTAATAATATTAATTTAAAAAACTGGTCTGCATTCAAACCCTTTTTGTAAGCTTTGCAAATGCAGTTTGATTCTCAAGCTAGAGAATAATCAATTTCTAGGTTCCTTGATCAAGAAAATGCATTTATATTAAACTTTAAAACCTCTTTGCCCATTCAACCTTGTCATTGAACAAAGAAGCAAATTATTATAAATAATTCAGCAACCACCTTTAATGGCTGCAATATACATCAGCCGTTATATTCGATCGTGTCATGATCTCATTTCATTTGGAAAAAAAACTCTCTTCTGCCGTTTTGAGGGTTAAAAGAGTTTAAATAGTGTTACAGAAAAATTCCAACACAATTCTACTTTTTTCACTTTCCTTATAAATGTCATTTAAAGAGGTAGAGGAGTTTGTTTCTTCACCAGAACAGATTCTGACTAAATTAGCATTCTGTAACTTGCTCTCCAATGAATGCTCTGCAGTGAATGGGTGCCGTCAGAATGAGAGTCCAAACAGCTGATAAAAACATCACAATAATCCACAAGTAATCCACACCACTCCAGTTCATCAGTTAATGTCTTGAGAAGTGAAAAGTTGTTTTTGTAAAAATCCATCAAGGCATTTTTATCTGTTGCTTCCGGCTAAAATACAAATCCTCTCTACATAATATTGCTTTCTCCCATGAAAAAAAAAAAAAATCTTCTAAATCAGGAGAGAAATATGCACAGATCAATCACCGTTTACAAGCCAAAACAGAACAAAACAGATCTCCGCAAATATGTGGGTGGATATAAGTAATGATTTAAAGTTAAAAACATTTTAATGATGGATTTGTTCCTTAGAAACATCTTCAGAAACATTTTACTTTGCAAGACATTAACTGATGGACTGGAGTGGTGTGAATTACTTGTGGATTATTGTGATGTTTTTATCAGATGTTTGGACTCTCATTCTGACGGCACCCATTCACTGCAGAGCATCCATTGGAGAGCAAGTGATTGAATGCTACATTTTTACTACAACAACATAATTAAGGGCCATCGAAAAATATTCTTACATTTAAACATCAAACATTTATCTAAAGTTATAGATAAATGTTTGATGTTTAAAAAAAGTTAGTCGTGGCCTAATGGTTAGAGAGTCGGACTTGTAACCCAAAGGTTGCAGGTTTGAGTCTCGCACCGGCAGGGATTGTAGGTGGGGGGAGTGAATGTACAGCGCTCTCTTCCACCTTCAATACCACGACTGAGGTGCCCTTGAGCAAGGCACCGAACCCCCAACTGCTCCCCGGGCGCCGCAGCATAAATGGCTGCCCACTGCTCCGGGTGTGTGTTCACGGTGTGTGTGTTCACTGCTGTGTGTGTGCACTTTGGATGGGATAAATGCAGAGCACTAATTCCAAGTATGGATCACCATACTTGGCCACATGTCACGTCACTAAATAGTGACTTACAGCAGGATCGACAGCTCTGAGAAAACCATTAATGACAGCGTGTCATTGAAGAGAAACACACACACAAACACCAGACAGCACGTGGAGGCAGACAACTAACATCCTTTGCAGTCCAGCCTGACCTTCACAGCAATGTGAAAATACAAAGTTTAACACACTGCAAAAGTGTGTACCCATGTGGGATCACTTTTTTTCATAAATAGACTTTTTTATATATATATTTTATTTCCCAGTTTTAACAAAGGTATGATATATTTTATGGGAAAGTAAAAAAAAAAATCTGTCATTTACTCATCCAAACTTGTACAAAGGGAGATGTTATGGTCTGACAGCCTAGTCACTTTCATTGAATGGGATGGGAAAAAAGATGCAGTGAAAGCGAATGATGACTAAACGTTTACCATTTCAACAAATAACAGGTTGCCATAGTGTTCAGTAGATGACAGAGATTCAGAATAGCGTCTAACTCAAACAGTGACATGAACAACACTGTCCAAGTTGAAAAGATTTACCGAAAGATCAAGTATTGACATATTCCTTGTTCCTTCATGACAATAACAAACACATAGACACACAAACTTTTAAAGATCAAGAAAAATACTAATCACATAACATACCTTTGGTCATAACCTGTCAGCTGCAAAATAAATAAAATAAATAAATGCATACATGCATAAACAGCGACAATAAATAACAATGGAAAAAATAGCTTATGCTCTTGATTTGAATTAGAATTTAAAGAATTTTAGAATTTTTTTAGAATTTTAAAGTGATAGAATTGGCAAAGTCTGTGATAAACAATAGTACAATCTAATCCAAAAGGAAACATTCAGCACTTATAAGCGAGTTGCTGGAGGCTAAACAAGTCGCTAATTGAATAGATTATAATATACTTTAAAGTTCAAACTATGATAATAATGCAATTACTATACATACATATACTGTGTACAGACACACACACACACACACACACACACAGATAGAGTGCTGGGTAGTAACTGATTACGTGTAATCTGGATTACAGATTCCAAAAATTGAGTACCCATAATTGGATTATATTAAGTTTTAAAATGCTCATAATCAAATTACAGTTACTTTTTTATGGATTACATGATTACATATTCACACAATGGCAGTGAATTATTCATAATTTATTAATTCTTCATTTTTTTTTCATCATCTTTTTTCCATCGATGTTTATAAATGTTTGTTACTGCAGGGATTCCCAAACTTTTGTGTCAGCCAAACCATTTTGAAATGAAATCTGTACTTGAAATATCCCTGAGGAAGTTAATAATTCAAAAATTTAACAAGATATTAACATATTCACAGTTAAAAATGTTTAATGCACGGCTAGCCATGCATTATCCCACTTATACCAGAGTCATTTGCCAGCTTTGACAAGTTAGAGCTGTTAAGGATATTTGCAGCGCAATATTTGACCGGAAGGGTAAAAATGGCTGTTATTTTCGATAGTTACGGCTTGTTAGCTCTAGCATTCTGCCCACTTCAAATCAGACACAGAGATGAAATACAACTTCTTGTATTTCATCTTCTCTGAATTATCAGAGTAGATTGTATCTTTTAAATGTTGTAATTAAAATTACAACATTTATATAAATTAATGTAATGTTTAATGCACTTAATGTTGTTGATAACAACGAATGGAATATATTTTCTTACTCTTTGCATTTTTATATCAATATGGTACAAGATTGTTCCATTTAATTCAATGTGATTAATGAGATTGATCAAAAGTAATCTAAAAATAATCAAAAAGTAGTCTGATTATATTACCTAAAATCAGTAACGGACTACAATTTGTAATCTACCCAGCTCTGTGTATATGATTTTTTATTTTTTTTTGTGATATGTATTGGCCACACAGGCACATCATATGGGAAACAATTGCATGGAATATGTGTATTAAATTATCCATAGGCTACATGTGTGCATGGTGAAATTTCGGATATAGCCCCTTTACTTTTAAAATACATATTTTTCATTTACTGGGCAGCCAAGACCAAATGCCGCAAGATACGCCGTACCCCTAAAGTTGAGGGTTAAGACACCAGCTCACCAGTGGGTACATTAATGATGTGTTACATACATTTCAGCCTAATTCAAGCCTACAGAACCTTGTGAGACTAGCCTCGCTATGCAGCGTCGCGAGTGGAGGAAGAGCTTTACTGGGAATAATTTGGAGCAAGAAAATGTGTCTAATTTAGTTGAGTAATGCTGAGTAAAGCTAGTGGTGAACAATGAAGCGTCGCACTTCATCTTCAATAAGCGCTCGACTCACAGGCACTATGTAGGAAGCCAATAAAAGCGTGAAACAATTGAGTCACTGTAGATTGAGGGGAAACAAAAGCTCGCTGGAAGCATTATTCGATGGCGGTCTCTTCCCCTCCGGGAGAATAGGGACACGATACGGACAGTCAAGCAGCTCCAAACTCCATCTATCATACTTAAGAAAAAAGCCAACCGCCTATGTCTGTTCAACAATATGCAGGGATATTCTGAGGTTTACGGAAACACTCCGAAACGACACAAAGGACCAGGGCTGTCACTGTTCAACCCGGGTTTCACTGTTACAGCAATCTTTCTAACGGAGAGCTGCATGTGTGTGTGTGGCACCTTGGTTTTCATTAGGAGGACACACTGTTGTTTAAGAAAAACTGTCGTTTTTCGCCATATTAATAATTGATGGAGGAAAGTGAAAGTGCACTCCGAGGATCAGAGTTCACAGGTGCTCACAGAAGTTTGTGAGTGGATCTTCTCCGCTAAAACACAACAAACCTGATGTTTTCGCTATTTCTGGAGACGGTAAAAGTCACTCACCTCTGCGGCTCGCGCTGAAGTGGACACTCAGCCGGACGGCACTTACGCCCACCCTAAAATGCATTCAAAATCAGTTTAGTCTGTAAGGTAATTAACTTGCCTGAATAGATGCAAAGGCAGCACTCTAACAAATACTGAGAAATTATGCATAATTATAGGTTATGTGTCAAAATTTGACTTAATTAAAAGTCCTAGCCAAAACAATTTGGCCTATTTGAGTGAAAGTAAAAAAGACTCCATTTAACTGTACTTAAAAGTAAACGGTACAACTAAAAGACTAATGCACCTTTCCATTTTAATGCACAAACTTTGCAAAGCAATTTTTCTCAATGTCTTGATTATAAATAGAAATCTGTCACCTGAAATTGCAATCACATCATACTCAAATTAAATGTTAAATTGAGTGCTGCAGGGATGGCATGGTTTTTGTAGGCCACAAGTGCATTTGAGCACTTCCAGTTCCAGTTCCAAAATTAATGTGTTTTTGACTAGGTTTTTGGTTAAATGCCTGAAATAAGATCTGTGGTTAGCAAGGGCATAGAATTTAGTAGGAACGCTAGGGACATGTCCCTACCAATATCCAGCGACTACTAAATTGTCTGTGACGAGTGAGGCGGGGCCGAGAGCCGTGGGAACGGAGCGAGGCCGGTGGAGTAAATGATAATGAGTGAGGAGCTCCGGAAGAATAAAAGGAGGAGTGACGAGAGAGGACCAGGCCTGGGACATTTAGTTGTGCTTTTGTTTATGTTTGTGCAGCAGTCATCTGTGTTGGACTGCCGCTTAAGGCTGGAATACACTACACGATTTTTGCCGATTTACTGTCTGGAGAAGTTGACGCTAGTTGCCGAAAGTTAGAGCCAGTCTGGAGATTTGAGTAGGATTTAGTAAGGATGCTATAACATGTCCCTACCATTATCCACAAATTACTAAATTGTCCCTAGCAATAATTTTAATCAAACAATGAAATATCTGTTCCCTTTCAGTCGGTCACTCTCGACGTCACGTCGGATGACCGACGAAATTGGGATCTCGC
>NW_015664007.1:187416-205413 GCF_001515625.1 Sinocyclocheilus rhinocerous
GGTCCCTCTAAGCGAGATCCCAATTTCGTCGGTCATCCGACGTGACGTCTCCGTTCCCTCCTTCAGGGAACGAGGGTTACCATACGTAACCGAGACGTTGTCTGCCGTTATGTCCCCACCAATGCCAAAATCAAACCTGCACCCTTGGTGGTTAGCACAAGCTCAGGATACTTTCATGTTTTGTTCTTCGACATAAAATACATCAGTAATACCCCCTTGTGATATTTTTAAAGCTTTTACTTGTCTTGAAAAAGGAGCTTGCTAACATATGGGACTACAGCTGAATAGATAAACTCATACTCACAAGTCCACTTTCAAAGCCTAGTTGTGTTTATAATCGTGTTCATTTGTGAAGATTATCATGATGAATTTTATGTTGCAGTGGCTGGTGTTTTCTTCGGACTACATTACACAAAAACAAAACATTTTCAATGATCAAAGTCGTTGAAGAAATGCTCTATTCAGAGTCAGTCATGATTGATTTATTCCATGAGTGAAAGTACCACTCTTTATGTGAAACTTTTCAGGATGGAAAAAAATGGGAAAAAGTGCACCCTTAAAACACATTCAAAGATGAAGCATTTTCTCTTAAGAACGCATGACCATAATTACGTGCAGTTGGAAATGGATTTCATTTGGTTAAATCAGACAAAAAAAACACAAACAAAAAAACTATTTTTATAAGTACAAGATGAAAATCATACTTTTCTGCTTAAGTACAAATTCCCCAGAATATCACTCAATACTTGTCAATTAAAAAAAAAAAAGTTAGCCCCAGGTCTTTAGTGGACAAAAATGTCCACTAATATATATATATATATTTTTTAAAGCAGCATCAGTCCTGATCATAACTACCAAAAATTAATTCAGGATTTATTTTTGTATATATACAGTGTGTGTGTGTAGTGATTAGGAAGCAACATTAATATTTGCTCCATAATCATAACTCTTATCCAAACCTGAGAAAATGGTGCCAAAATAGTAAGAATGTAAAAAATATAAAATTTGAAGTCTTGCCAACAGAATGAATGCATGATTTTATGCTTAAATGGCACTGGGATTAAATATTGCAGTTTGAATGGGTTTCAATGAGGACATTTTTGTCCTGAAGGTCCTGAGTGTATTTTTTGTAGCTAGTGTGAAATACATTTATGAAAGGAAATGAGGGTCAAATATTACAATTCTAATAGAAACACACACACACACACACAAATGCTGTTTGCAGTAATAGTCAAAATTTTCAAAAAGGAAAAATGTCCCCAAAGACTAATTAAATTGCTTTTAGTCAGTCTGTAATTTCTAAATGCATAAAGTGAATTTGTCAGGTGCACAATATATCATATAGAATGAACAATCCAACATTTAATGAGGGTCTTTAAATATTATAATGAAGTACAATTACTCAAAAGATGTCTTTTCTGGATGTTTAGTTGTCACTTGATGCATTCACATGATGCATCTTGATTATGAATATGCATATTTGACATATATCATGTATGAACGTATATTAAGCTCTGCAGTCTGCATAAACTATTTAGCAGCGACTGTAATGAAGTCTTAGCATGTTGACACTGGCAGCGAATGCTAATTTACAAACTCCTGATGTATGCAGGCCCTGAAATTGTTTCCAAATAAACTCCTAGTTTCATAATTTTCCTGCAGTTCCCTAATGACCCAGAACAGGTATTACGCACTAAAAATTAACAATCACTCCAAACTTCTACAATCTCATCTCCGAAATGAATTATGAACATGTTTCTCTGGTGGGAATTAGGCTTGGAACATTTACTTCAAGCTGCGTTTAGCGAAAGGCTTTCACTGTTAAATGAGAAAGGAAGCTTGGCTCTAACTACCTTCTCACTTTTAAATACACTCAATGGGAGGCCCGTGTGAGATTGAGGCAGCCTTTTTATGATACGCTTTGCCAATGTTGACAACAGCTCTCAGAAACTCACATTACCACCCACATCTATTGTATGCCGGGTCTATAAGAGGTGCGACGCATGGAGACTAACAAACACAGGCCGGGTCAAACTGGAGTGCCTATGCTTGCTTTACTCTCGCTGGATCTGTTTCTAAATGGCACAGCATGCTTTTAAAGCCCTGGCACATCTTAATACAAACAAAAGCAACCTGTGCTTTGCATTCCTTGAACAACAGCCACAAATCTAATACTGATTTTTAGTTGTACATCAGCGGCTCAGTATATGCACACTTTGGTATTTGTTGTGGCTGTTGCATGCATATGTCATGACTTCCTCAAACTGACATCGTCTGCACAGAATTTCGTTTCTGAAGACACATTTAATCCTTAATAATCAGACAGAACAGTCTCTTTGAAATGCAACTTTCAGTTGCAAGTAGAAATGGCTTTTCATTTCATTCCCTTATCAACTAAATCAACAGAAATGAAAGAACTTCCAAGCTTTTACCTCTAATCAAGTTGGAAATGTATTACCGGTGGAGACTTTAGGGAGATGTGCACTTTTCTCTCTGTGCAAGTCATTTGTTTTTCCATTAAAGTCTGTCGGCCATGCAGAAGAGAGCAGAAGTAGAGGGAGCCAAGTTTCAAATAGATTCACTAAATTATACGGGACCATTTCATGGAAATGAATCAATAAATTTGGCATTATACAGGAATAGTTTGTCTAAAAATGAAACTTTTGACTTTATTTACTCTCTCTCGTGTCGTTTCTAAACTTGCAGTAGAAGACAAAAAGTGAATTCTTTCAAATGATCCTGGCTGCTCTTTAAAATGAATGTGAAGGAGGATGGGGTCTTTAAAAATGACAAGAAGAAACGCCAAAAAAGTGGTTGGAATTGTGTACTTGGAGCGCAGGGATGACATATTTTTGTCGGCCAAAACCCAGAAACGGGTGCATTTTAGCACTTCCGGTTCCATTGTCCCAAAGTCAGGGTTTTTTTTGGTTAAATGCCTGAAATAGGCGCTCTTGCAAAACATTGTAAAAATGTTTTGTTGTCTGAAGCTTAGTGATAGTGATGTTGAAATCATGAGACTGTGGCGTAGTTCATTTATAGCCTATATTTAGTTTTTTACTTCTAGTGATACAAAAATACATTGTTTCGATTTATTGCGATGCCCGATTTGTGAATGAATCAATTTTATCAGTCAAATATTTTTAACAAATCAATTGATCCAGTTCACAAAGCCAGTCTGAATGATTCATTCACAAATCAAACTGACCTGATTCTCAAAATCAATTCTTACTCATGATTATTAATGAATTTTAGTGATGTTGTTCTGTTTTGCGCACAAAGCTACTTCAAAATAAATGGAATATAGCTCAAAAGTCATATGAACTATTTTATGAATTTTTAGGGAGCTTTTGCATTCTTTTTGAAGCTTAAAAACTCCACACATTTATTGTCATTGGAAAATGTCATTGGTCCACATTTATTGTCATTGGAAAAAATTGGAAATATTGAAAAATGTTATTCAAAATGTGTCCCATCTGTGAATGAATAATTCTTTAGAGATGATTTTTTTCAGTAAATCAGTGGATCCAGTTCACAAATCAAGTCTGAATGATTTGTGCACAGATCGGACTGGTTCTCAAAATCAAGTCTTATTCATCTGGTTATTAATTCATTTTAGTGAATTTGGCCTTTTTCTTATAAAAAGATACTTAAAAAAACAGAATGTAGTTCAAACGTCATATGGACAATTTTCATTATTTTTTTAGGGAGATTTTGCATCCTTTTTGAATCTTAAAAGAATGATTAATTCATAAATCTGACCAATTTTGAAGAAAAGTTTTTGAGTCAAATAGTTCATAAATCCAGTCTGAATGATTCATCCTCAAATCAAACTGATCTGATTCTGAGAATCGATTCTTATTGATTATTATTATTGAGTTTTAGTGGTTTTAATCTGTTTCTCACACAAAGCTACGAATATAGTGCAAAGCTTAACAACTCTGATCCACATTTTTTTTTTTTTTAAACAGAATTATTTAACAAAATGTGTCCAATTTGTGAATGAATCATTCTTTTGAGTTGAATCTTTTCAGTGAATCAATTGATCCAGTTCACAAAGCCGGTCTGAATGTTTAGTTCACAAATCGGACTGATCTGATTCTCAAAATCAACTCTTATTCATCTGGTTTTTAGTGAATGTTAGTGGTTTTAGTCTGTTTCTCATACAAAGCTACAAATATAGCTCAAAATTAATACGGACGATCTCTGTGAATTTTTAGGGAGCTTTTGCATCCTTTTTGAAGTTTACAAAAAAGTAAATGATGACTGCATTTCCTTTTGTTGGGTGAACTGTCCCTTTAAATGTATCTGGGTATGAAATGAAATATAACTATGAATATTAGTTCAACTCTTTGCCTGACCAATGACCTCTGTGAGATGTGACCGTAAATATTTCTGAAAGCAACTCTTGAAAAAGTATGTTGCAATTTGAGTCAATTAGAGCGCTCGCTCCCAGTTCCAGGCGCGCTGGGATTTTTTAGGGAGCTTTGCATCCTTTTTGAAGTTTACAAAAAAGTAAATGATGACTGCATTTCCTTTTGTTGGGTGAGCTGTCCCTTTAAATGTATCTGGGTATGAAATGAAATATAACTATGAATATTAGTTCAACTCTTTGCCTGACCAATGACCTCTGTGAGATGTGACCGTAAATATTTCTGAAAGCAACTCTTGAAAAAGTATGTTGCAATTTGAGTCAATTAGAGCGCTCGCTCCCAGTTCCAGGCGCGCTGGGATTTGAATTAGAATGGCAAATGAGACAGCAGATGTTACAGCCGACCATCAGATGCTCAGGGATATTGGGGTTACAAACCAGTCAACCTTCTCACAGTGGTCATCTACTACAACTGACTGTGGGGTTGTGTGTTTATTGGAAGGAGTAATGCTGCTTTCCACTAGACGGAAGAAAGAAAAACAGTGCAAAACAAAAGAAAACAGAGGCCACCTTTTACGCCTGACATGAACATGCCTTTGCAGGGATGCAGTTACAGTTGGAAGGCACTTGGCTACATTAAAAGCCAAGTATAAAAGCATTGTGATCGGATCACTGAAACAATTGGGGAAAAATCTGAAGAATGCATTTAAGTCATTGTTTAAACAAGCTGACTGCAAGTCTTACTGGTACCTGAAAATATAATCAAATTAGACTTAAATACAATAAAAAGGAGACTTAAATTAAATATAAAATGTAAATAGATTTGAAAAAAAGCTAATAAAATATACGTAAATAAAATAGAATAATAAAATAAAATATAAAGTTAATATAAAATAAAAAATAAAATATGAGAATAAAATATAATAAAGAAAATAAAATAATAAGATATAATGTGATGTTTGCACAGGTAAATGTGATCCAGTCACACATTGTAGATGTGTTGGGATGCAAGGTGTGAATGCAGTCCAGCTAAAGAATTTCCAGATGTGAATTAAAAATGAATGCCAAGTGTAAAGGGGCCCTTAATGACATCCATTTATCATGATATATCTGTCCATTTCTAAGTACTGTGCCCATTGTGTCCCCCCGCCTTTCACATGAGGGATATAAATACTGGATATACAGAAATGTCTGGGACAAATTTGTCAGTATCCTGAGCATCAGCTGCAATTTTGATGCAAATTTGGTTGTGTGTGAACGGCGTCAGAACAAGTTAATTTCAGTAAACAGCATTTGTGGCATATTGTTGATTAACACAAAAAAAAAATAAAAAAATAAAAATCTCAGCTTTACAATGGAAGTGAATAGTGCCATTTTTGAGGAGTTAAACTCAGAAATGTGAAGCTTATAATTTTATGCACTTACATTAATTATTTTGTTAAAACCAATGTATTACTTGAGCTGATTTAGGGTTTTATTGATTATAGCGTTACATTGTCATAGTGACAAAGTAGTAAACTTGGACATCACTAATACATTGGAAGTGATCTTTCACTTAAAAGGACAGCTCACCCCCCAAAAATAAAAATGCTGCCATTTGATCACCCTTATGTATATCCAAACCTGTATATGCATTTTTCTTTTTTTTTTCTTTTTTTTTGTTCTTCTGCTGAACACAAAATAATATATTTTGAAGAATGTGAGTAACTAAAAATGTTCAGGTCCCACTGACTTCCATAATATGGACCAAACATATAATGGAAGTCAATGGGACCCAAAACTGTTTGGTTACCAACATTCTTCAAAATATCTTTTTCTACAGAAGAAAGAAATTAATGCATGTTTGGAATGACATGAGGGTGAGTAAATGATGAGAGGATATTCATATTGGATATTGGGTGAACTATCCCTTTAAGAGTATGTAAAATATATGTTTTTTTATGGATTGCCCCCCTTTACTTCTATTGTAAGTGTCACTGTAACTCCATTCATTCATTCATTTATAAGACAAAGAGGGACAACTGGAAATTATTTTTTTGTGCATTGTGCCACAAATGACATGAGGATGAATGAATGATGGCAGAAGTTTTATTTCATTTCATATGTCTTTGGTTTAAGGCTATTTCTTACTGTTCTCATAGCTGACTAAGGAAACGTGTTCTATACACTGAGCAGGATCTAATATTTACTTTTCCATTAAGGGGCAATATTTGCCCCCTGGAACTGATTTCCCAAACTGGCCAGAACAAAACTGGCGTTTTCAACGCTGACTAATTTAAACACCTCTGATTGGCCAGTTTTCAGGAGAAACTAATCAAAAATGCCTCTGATTGGCCATCGCATTCATAAGCTCAAAAGAAACGTGTGTGATTGATTATTATACTCAACACTGAAGAAGAAAAAAAACAATGCATAAAAAGTGTGCAAATCTAAATGCAACGTGCAGATCTAAATATAATTTTGAGAATTTATCATTTTGATTTTAACATTTCATTTTTATCACGACAGCCGTGATAGATGTAATATAATTGTGCAGGGTCAATTTTTGCCCCTTTACTTTGAATTTGTGGAGCATTTTTGCCTCAAGGCCCCATTAATTTCCGACTTTGATACTGAGTAACTAAACACACTCATACATCTGTAATACATTAATATGTGAAGATGAAATTTCGGGCCCATTGTGCCCCACAGCACAGGACTGTAAAGTGAGCCCGAAAACATATTTGGAGGAAGCAGTCGCCCAGGCAGCCCCCGGGCAGCTCACGGGAGTAAAGCAGTTACCACACTTACTAAAAGAAGATTAATGTTTTATCCCTCACACCCAATAGTGCTTTGTCTCAGAGCGCTGCAGATGGGAGAGAACGGAGAGACAGATGATAAAAGTTCTCTGTGCTTCCCCTCTAATCAGTTTAGCTCATTTCTAATAGCAATGGATGACTGATACAAAGAGGAACTTTGATTGATTACATGCCGCGGATGTTCTCGAAACGCATTTGCTTCCTTGCTTACGGAAGCCGGACCGCGGCATCAGGAGAGGCGCCCATGAGTCATCACCGGAAGATGAGCCGGTAAATCGGCACAGGCAAGAGGAAAGCCCTAAACTCAAATTCAAGCGTGATATCAGACCTAGTTTGGCAGGTTAGCATGGGCCTGTTAGCCTGTAGAGGTTTCTCATTCATAGCAGTGTTGTTATTGTTAACTAAAACTAAAGCTATTATTTCCATTTACTAAAATAAACATAAAATATAAATATTAGATGAAAAACTTGCTTTAGACTCAAGATTTCAAAACTTGAACTTTGTTGATTATCAAGTTGCTGAACAATACTCAGTGCCTCTGGATTCCTCATAATTTGATGCAGGCACACAGAAAACTGTCTGTGTTTGTTGAGAAGTGAAAATTATGGAAGCCCGTTTCCGCCACTGAATAAAAAACGAAAAAGGTAATTGTGACTTTTTATCTCACAATTCTGACTTTTTTTTTTTATAAACTCACAATTGCGAGTTAAAGTCATAATTGCGTGAAATAAACTCACAATTGCGAGTTAAAAAGTCATAATTGCGTGATATAAACTCACAATTGAGTTTATATCACGCAATTATGACTTTTTAACTCGCAATTGTGAGTTTATATCACGCAATTATGACTTTTTAACTCACAATTACGAGTTTATATCATGTAATTCTGACTTTATAACTCGCAATTGCATGTTATAAAGTCAGAATTGCGAGATATAAACTCGCTATTGCGAGAAAAATGCAACTGGCAATTGCGATTTTCTTTTATCTCGCAATTGTGAGATTATATTACGCAATTCTGTGAAAAAAAGTCAGAATTGTGAGATAAAAAGTCGTAATAACCTTTTTTTTTTTTTTTTTCAGTGGCGGAAACGGGCTTCCATACAAAATGGATGTGGTCCAATCCGAAAACAATGATCAGTGTGTTGCCTCAGTGATGAAGGAAGACGGAGCCACCAGAGTAAGACAAAAATCAATTTGCAATATAAATTATAGTTTTTACATTTAAAGCAACAGCTTACCAAAAAAAAAAAAAGGAAAAAAAAGAAAATTCTGTCATTTGGTGCCATCAAAATTGGTGCGATCTAAACTCGTAGGCTATTCATAACATGTTCCTAGCTTTTTTTTCTTTTCTTTTTTTTTTTGGAGTGGAAAACGTTTCAGAGAAAATAAAAGTTTACAATATCAAAAACATTTTCAGGAGGTCTGAAGATTATTCAAAATCTGATTGGAGGAAAATTGTAAGGGAAAAAATGACACAGGAAATATGGCTGATCTTAAAAAGATGGATATCAAATAATTTTAAAGATTCACCATATTGACCAAAATATACAATACATAAGTTGTTAGTTTTACATTTAAATAAACAGTTTAATCTTTTACTCACTTTTATGTTGATCCAAACTCGTATTCATGGTGTTTGTCATTTTTGTAGTGAAATATGATTCAGGAAAACTCTGATTGTATTTGTCTGAAAGAAGAAAGTCATATACACCTAGGATGGCTTGAGGGTGAGCAAATCATGGGGTAATTTTCATTTTTGGGAGAACAGTCCCTTTAAAAAATATGAATATTTAATGATTTTAAAGATCCACCAGAGTATGGCAAAAAAAAAAAAAAACTACATTCAATATTGCTTTTACATTTAAAGAAACAATTTACGCAAAAATTAAAATTGTCATCTTTTACTCACTCTCATGTTGATTCAAATTCATTTTCATGGTGTCTGTCATGTTTGGTGTTGGTTTCAGGAAAATTCTATATTACTCATTTTCATTGTGTTTTTACATAATTTTTGGAGCTTGACAGCCTTATGAATTCTTATTATATGAAAAAAAAAAAAAGAATTACTAGGATATTCGTCCTCCATCCCTGATGTACAGAAGAAAGTCACACAAGTTTAGAAAAACACGAATGTAAGTAAATAATGACAGAATTTTAATTTAACAGGATGAACTATCCCTTTAAAACAACACTCCCTCTCCCTAAGGCAATGAAAGGCTAATAATAATGATATGCCCGGTTCTGAAACTCTGTTTCAATGAGTTTGTTCCCTGCAAAGTCCAAACACACATTAATATGACTTCATTCAGCAAGCCCTCAGCATCCTAGCAGAGCGTCCCAAGCCACAGTGATTGAAATGTAATTATTGGCAAATGAATTCATCTCCAAGTCCCTGCCAGTGATTGCTTCCTCACTGCAAGTCCACCTGGACCAACGAAGCGTCTCTTTCACGCCGAATCCTTATGAGTTCTCTTACACGGCCCACGCTGTGCATCGTATAACGCGTCCCTGAGCTCTTTTCCATGCCTCATCCAGCAGTGGGCCAAGGTTTAGAATCTGCCACAAATCCCCTGGTGCTCCCGTACATGTCAGGCTGTCATAATCTCTTCTACATGGGCTGTCAAGTGAAGGCTCTTGTTTTCCATCAAGTGCGCGGAGGATGTTGGATTTGCCATTTTGTGAGCGCATTCTGCACTGTCAGTCTGAATGTGCTGGAAGCAGAGAAGTCATCTTAACACAGCTGAACCATGCTACACCCCTGTCTGAAAATATCAAGTGGCTGTGCCAACTCATTGATACTACATACACTGTAAAAGATTACTGTGAATTTAACGGTAAAAGACTGTAAAAATGCTACAGTAAAAACCTGTTAAATGGTTAACGGTAAATTCCCCTACTATATACGGTGAAAAACTGTATTGGACATTACATGTATTGGACATTAATTTTACGGTAGTAAAACGTTGCTACCGTATTTTTTACGGTAAAATTCGGGCAACCAGAGCTGCCGGTTTTTTACCGTAAATTTTACGAAATTTTTTTTACAGTGTACTTTAATGTGTATATACTTCACTGGTGATGGGAAAGTACTGAGGAGGTTTGTGCTAACAGATAGCTGGCCTTTGAACTTTGAGCTGTGATGTCAAATGCAATAGGAAAACAGTCCAAAAAAGTTGATTTCACACTTTTAAGTCACTTGAAAACAAAATAGAAATATAGCTCTAGTTACCATTCAAATGTTTGGGGTCAGTACGATTAATTTTTTTGAAAAGTCTCTTCATGCTCACCAATTATTTGATGAAAAAAATACAGTAAAAAGCAATATTATTACAGCAATATTATTGCTAATTAAAATGACTGCATTCTATTGGAATTTATTTTAAAATGTGATGTATTCTTGTGATGCAAAGCTGAATATTCAGCATCATTACTCCAGTCTTCAGTGTCA
This sequence comes from Sinocyclocheilus rhinocerous, assembly GCF_001515625.1. Classification (NCBI taxonomy): domain Eukaryota; kingdom Metazoa; phylum Chordata; class Actinopteri; order Cypriniformes; family Cyprinidae; genus Sinocyclocheilus; species Sinocyclocheilus rhinocerous. Next base: position 198,035 of record NW_015664007.1, read on the forward strand.
CATGATTCTTCAGAAATCAGTCTAATATGCTGATCTGCTGCTCAAGAAACATTTCTGATTATTAGCAATGTTGAAAACAGTTGTGCTGCTTCATATTTTTGTGGAAAACGTGATGCATTTGTGTCACATGATTCTTCAGAAATCAGTCTAATATGCTGATCTGCTGCTCAAGAAACATTTCTGATTATTAGCAATGTTGAAAACAGTTGTGCTGCTTCATATTTTTGTGGAAAACGTGATGCATTTTTTTTAAGGGATTCTCTGATTAATTTAAAGTTAAAAAGAGCATTTATTTGAAAAGTAAATCTTTTGTAACATTATAAATGTCTTTACTGTCACTTTTAAGTAAACTTTACAAACTCGGTTTAACAAAAGATTATTTGTTTAAATAACCTTATGTTATTCTTGTTGTACAGACCTAAATTAATTGCGTGTTAAAAGTTTTTTTAGTTAAGTTCATTTTAGCATCTATATAAAATGAAACATTCATATCTTAGGGGACATTTACACAACATTTTCAACTAAAAGCAGAAAACGTTTTAAACGTGCGAACTTTTGAAAATGGGTTTCAAAGTGCACGTTTTTGAAAATGATACTGTTATCATCTCGGTGTAAACTACAAAAACGCAAATTTGTGAAATAGGTGATGTCATACACATGAATATTACATGTTCAGTAAATAGGAATATGTATGTGCTCAGGCGTGTAGTGTTTCTTTACAAAGTGACCACCAACTACTGCCTGGCATGCATTTTTGCATTTTTGTTTTTGCTGATCCGTGTGGATGGGGATTGCTTTGACAATGTTGTCGTCTGCTCACGATACTTTTCAAAAATGCAAATGAAAATCTGAAAATCTTTTCTGTTTTCAATACATCACTGTCATGTAAATGTACCCTTACTGTGGACACAGCTCTATATTAGCTGCTTCAGTGCATTTGATTAGAGTTTGAATTAATGCTGCATTAACAAAGTCGAACAGAAAATTCTCAAAACTTTTGCTAACGTTCTGGCAATGTTCTCTCAAAGTTACTTGTTACTTGTTCTCTCTGGCAATGTTCTCTCAAAATATTCACGTTCTTCCATTAACGTGAATAAGAACGTTCATTTAAAGCTATCTGGTCTTTAATAACGTTCTCAAAACATTAGCACAACAACATTATTTATACAGTACATTGTGCATGCAACGTTTTTCTTCTAAAACGTTTTAGTCAGGACATTCAACTAACGTTTTCTTAAATGTTGCTACTTGTTTCAAAATGTTCAGGGAACATTCAAAACTAATATTCCCATATGTTTGCAAAATTATACAATGTCATGTTCCATTAACCCTCATATAACCAAGAAAACAAATATTTTTAAAACATTTAAAAGTTGACATTTTGAACATTAGTAAAACGTTCTTAGAACACATTTTTTTGTAAGCTGGGCTCGTACTTGACATCCTACTAGAAACAAAACAGCTTTACATGGCAAATGTTTTGATGATTGTTTATACAGACTTCTCTTAGCAACTAAATTGCAGAGGATAAACAAAGCAATGCAACATTAGCATTTGTTAGACAGATGTACAATTATCAGCATTGAAGATGGTGTACTGTTTTACACGCCTGTCTTTGCAAACATTTGCTGAACAGGTATTATCATGTGTTTGTAGGAACTTTGACTCATTGATGCATTTTATTTGTTTAGAGGTCAATTAGCTGTGTACATCATACATCCGCATTGCAGAAAAATCAGAGCACTAGATTTCCGCATGCATTTCAAGTCAGAAAAACTTCAAGTGACATTCGATTGCACTGTTTTTTTTTTCCAAGTAAAAGTCAGGAAATTCCAGCACAAACTCTGCAGGTAGATGGATCTCCAGGACTTCAAACCCCTGCTTGAGTGCATTATATTTAAAAGATGAAGTTCATTATGCAACCTATCAGATTTGGGCTTTGAGATGGATTGCTGCAGTATATCTTCCACAAAATATTTCTTATACCTAAGTGTCTGGATTTAAAAAGAATTGAAAAGTCTGTTTCATATTTCAAAGTGAGTAATATAATATATCCAGATACTAGACACAGTGCACATGGATAGAAGGCAACACTAGGAAAGTGCAGCAATTTCAGACCAGGGATTCTCGTACTCCTAAATAATCCACAAGTAGCAGCATGCAGCATAAAAAAACATTAAAAATTAGTGATGTTTGTTCCTTGGCAATTGTGATTACCTCTGACACAAAAAGGAACAAGTGTGATACGTCTCTGTGCAGTTTTATGTTTTATAAGGCTTGAGGGCGATATTGAGCGATGACTATAAGCTCCCCAGAGGAAAGGAGAGAGTATTGGGAGACAGACTTGTGGTTGTTCTCCTATGGGCGGCACAGCGCGCCATGCGGTTACCATATGTTTTGTAGGCAATAACATTGCATGGTGATCAAAATGTATAAACAAGGCATGCTTCAGTGGCTTGTTAGAATGAGAGATTCAATCAGAAATCTTGATTTGCTGGTGTTGACCTTTCCATGCAACCCCCATAGACGATCTGGTGTGAACATTGGGTGGAAGTGTCTAAAAGTACTGCGCCTAGAATGGAATTACTTGAGGAACAGAGACCCCTAGTGGAAGGATTGTGGAAGTGCATTTCAAATCATGGATCATGGATCATACCTTACAGTAGAAATGTGTAATTACTCATTCTGACACCACAACTGGCATCAATGTGAACTTAAAAATGTGGATCCCTAAAGCAATTAAATCACCTTACAGGAATAGTTCGCCCAAAATTTTAATTTTCTGAAAATGTACTCACCATCAGGCCATCCAAGATGCAGATGAGTTTGTTTCTTCATCAGAACAGATTTGGAGAAATGTATTTTTGGAGTATTGTGATGTTTTTATCAGCTGTTTGGACTCTCATTCTGACGGCACCCATTCACTGCAGAGGAACCACTGGTGAGCAAGTGATTTAATGCTACATTTCTCCAAATCTGTTATTCTGATGAAGGAATAAACTCATCTACAATAAATGAAGGACCAAACATAGGTTCATGGTTTTAGATTTAGATTTAGATTTTGGAACGTACTTCATGGGCAATAAATATCCAAGAACAGTAGACTTACATCGAAGAAGATATTTGTAGTTTGTATCTAAATATAAATACCCAGTTCATATCTATCATACCTAAAGAGCAAAGAAAAGTCTAGTCACACAAACAAGTAACACTCTTGAGTTAAACACAGTTGATCCGAAGTGCAAAAGGCTCATAAGGTGTAATTCACTGTGATGACTTTATCACTTAAACACTAACAACAGCACAGTGCCTGCAGCTACACAGAGTGTTTACTGAAATCAGCACATGCTTAACAAGCACTTAAGAATAATCATTAAAGACAGGATACAAGAGGGAAAGTAGGATCAAGTGAGAAAGAAAGAAGGCGATGAAAGTAGAAAGGAAGAAAATGAAAAGGGAAAGAAAGAAAGAAAGAAAGAAAGAAAGAGAAAGAGAAAGAGAAAGAAAGAAGATATTACATGAAGAGAATGAAGGAAAGATGGGTGGAAATAAGGAAGGAAATAAAAGCAGAAAGAAAAAAATAAAGAAGAAGGGAATCAGGATGAAGGATAAAGGGAACTAGAGGAGTAAAGTTTGTGAATAAATTGTGGAGTTGGCTTGAGAAAACCTAGCCTGAAAGTTTGAAGCAGCTGTAAAAGCTTGAAGATTGAAAGTTTAGATGGATGTTAATAGCATGTCGCTAGCATGATTTAGCACATTGTTAACATGATTTAACATGTTGCTAGCATGTTTCTAACATGATTAGTATGTTGCTTATGATGTTTCTAGCATGATTAGCAAGTTTTTAAAGGGTTAGTTCACCCAAAAATGAAAATTAGCCCATCAATTACTCACCCTCAAGTCATCCTAGGTGTATATGACTTTCTTCTTTCAGACGAATCCAGTCGGAGTTATATTAAAAATTGTCTTTGATCTTTCAAGCTGTTTAATGCCACTCAGCAGGTGTTGCATGCATCAGTCCAAAAGAAGTTAAATAAAAAGCGCCCATCCATTAAAAAAAAGTGAAGACAATTTTTCATATAACTCCGACTGGATTCGTCTGAAAGAAAAAAGTCAGATACACCTAGGATGACTTGAGAGTGAGTAATTTATTCATTTTTGGGTGAACTAACCCTTTAACATGATTAGCATGTTGCTAGCATGATTCGTATGTTTTTCAAACAATTAGCATGTTGTTAGCATGATTAACACATTGCTAACATTTGTTGCTAGCATGATTTAGCACAGGGGTGTCAAACTCAGTTCCTGGAGGGCCGGAGCCCTGCAGAGTTTTGTTCCAGCCCTGCTCCAACACACATACCATGTAGTTTTCAAATAAGCCTGAATGACTTGATTAGTTGGATCAGGTGTGTTTAATTAGGGTTTAATCTAAACTCTGCAGGGCTCCGGCCCTCCAGGAACTGAGTTTGACACCCCTGATTTAGCATGCTGTCCTGATTAAGCTTCAGGAGTGATAGACAGTTTAAACTTTAAACACTCAATAAGTGTTAATGCAGTGGTTCTCAATTCCAGTCCTTGCAACCCACTGCTCTGCACATTTTGTATGTTTATCTTATCACTTCAGACGTTTGTTCTATTAAAGGTAAGTAGACTTCACAGGATATTCCGCCATGATTCCAGTTCGAAGGGAGCATATATGTTCCATTCAAAGTGCGTTAAAGTGTGCAAGACGTGAATTTAAATTGTATTGATTTACAGAGGTATATGTCACACTTCTCTAGTAAGTTTCGTCTGTGTGTGAAGACGCTGCAGGCCGTGGCGTAGCGCAAATCCGTGAATAAATGATCTGAAGTGAAGTAAACTTCAACGGATTTCCAGTGCTCAGGGAGTAGGGAGCAATGAACACTGTGTAGGGACCCTGTCGATCGGAACACAGTTCATGCATGGAGCTCTAACGAGCTGGTTATCTGAATCAGGTGTGTTTATTAAGAGGCTGCATTTACACTTGACATTAACATGAGACCTGTATCCGAATGTTGTCCACATACACATTGAAAAGACAAGTGTAAACGCGCTTCTGATCGGAATGTTATCTGATCACCGTGTCCTGGTCCAGAGGTAGTCGAGGACGCATTGTGATCGGATCTCAGTATAATGCCAGGTTCAGACTACACAATATTTTTGTCGGTCACGACAGTCACTGTGTCTGATTACACGATTTCGACTCCTAAAATCTTGTCGTGTAATGGACAAGAAACATGTCAGACTACAAGGTGCTTCCCGACCATTCATCACGTGCCGTCTTTAACGACGCGCGTGATGTCATCGAGAAGGCGGAACTAGCGACTGACTTCCGAAAACAAGAGTGTAAACATTGCTGAAGCGCTTCCGCTATAGTTCGCCAGCATTTTTCTTTCTTTGTTCTGTCGTAGTAGTCCCTCAATGACGCACCATACAGGCAGGAGTACTGTTGCCACAGCTCCACGAACCTTTCCTCCATCTCATAATTCCACCTAGCAGCACCATCATCTCTCTTTCAGTTCGCCATGTTTAGAACCTGTGTATGAAATAACTTCTGTGCCGCTATTGGTCAACGTCACCAATGTGACGGAACTTGTCGTGGACGACGGGAAAAAATTAAACCTGCTAGTCTTTCTGTCGTGATGTCGTGAAGCATAGCAGACGCGGAATCGGTTGTCGTCCACTATGGCACACTACACGAGCTGAAACGATGGAATCTTGCGTCCTGACACCCATCGTCGTTTAGAAATCCCCACGACACCATACGTCAAGCAAATCCTGGCAAAATCTGGCTAAAATCGTGTAGTCTGAACCGGGCTTAATGTAAACGCAATCCAGCCATCTTGTCTGCATTCGCAGGTCGACATCACGCAAAACGCCGCCCCCTCTCTCCCGATCTGTCGGAAGAACAGAGCGCTATTGAGACTCGTACATTTATTTTGATTTGTAAAATGACCCGCGAATGAAAATAGTTTTCAAAAGAAAACCCACCACTTCAGGTCAACTTTGCACAGCAGACTTATTTAAATATTGCATGGGAAATACAGATCCGATCGGTTATCCAGATCGAGAAGTCAGCTGATGTTGCCAAGTGTAAACGCGCCGATAGTTGCAAAAACAGTTAATCTTTTTTTCTTTCTATTTTTTATATTTATTTATTTATTTTTATTTTTTTCCCCAGAAGCAATAATAGTAATAATAAGTAATAGTGGTGCACTGAAATGAATGTTTTACCGAAACACAGAGACTGAAATTAAAGTTTTAATTTAGCCGAAAACCATGCAACACTAAAAATAAAATATATTTAATAATCCGTTAATGGTCACACTTTATTATAAGGTTCAATTCCCATTATTAACTAACTATAAGTATTAACTATCACTTTTGCCTCAACGAACTCCTAATTTGCTGCTTATTAATGGCTAAGGAGTGTCAAAACGATGTTCATGGTTTGAATTTCCTTATAAAATTGACAGAATTTGAATGCTGAGACTTTGTTTCATATAAAAAAGTAAGAAAGCACAAAGCTTATTGTGATTATTATATGCAGGCCCACTACAAATAATGTTCAGTGGTGTTTTGTTCAAGCATCAGCTGGAAACAGCATAGACTAAAATATCTTGGTTCATCAACAAGAAATTGATATTGATAATCCAGCACTAGTGTCCACACTGACTAGTGTCAGCACTAGTGTCCACAACAAGACCTGTTGTCTCTTATCTAGATGTTATGTGCCCGAAATAAACACTGACACAGCCATTTTTAAAAATTATTTATTATTTTTGGAAGTGGGGATTAAAATTAAGCAATTTAATATGAATCGTCGATTCTGGAAATAAATAAAAAATGGTTAAGTGAAATGTCAGTGTCTTAATGAGTAACTCATTAAGTCATTAATTAAACCAATTTGTTCAAATGGCTACTTCATTCAGGAATGGAGCAGGCGCTGTCTTTATGACTGACTTTCAATAACCGAAATATTGAAATTATTTCAATAATGTGGCTGTGTGTTTCTCAAAGAAGTGTAATGGCTCTGCTTTGTTAATTTTCATTGTTGAAACAGACGAAAAACAGACAATATATGAACGACATATTGTATAAAATCTACAAATTTGCAATATATTCACAAAAAACAGCACTCATGATCTATCTATCTATCTATCTATCTGTCTGTCTGTCTGTCTGTCTGTCTTGTCTGGCTGTCTGGCTGTCTGGCTGTCTGTCTGTCTGTCTGGCTGTCTGTGGTAGGATATAAGGTTAGTTGCTTTAAGCATGTGAAATTAATTACAGTATCTTGCTCATAGGTTTCTGATTATTGAAATGTATTTGGTTTGATAGCAATGTTTTTTTTTTTTTTT
>NW_015664007.1:207156-209796 GCF_001515625.1 Sinocyclocheilus rhinocerous
ACACCCATCGTCGTTTAGAAATCCCCACGACACCATACGTCAAGCAAATCCTGGCAAAATCTGGCTAAAATCGTGTAGTCTGAACCGGGCTTAATGTAAACGCAATCCAGCCATCTTGTCTGCATTCGCAGGTCGACATCACGCAAAACGCCGCCCCCTCTCTCCCGATCTGTCGGAAGAACAGAGCGCTATTGAGACTCGTACATTTATTTTGATTTGTAAAATGACCCGCGAATGAAAATAGTTTTCAAAAGAAAACCCACCACTTCAGGTCAACTTTGCACAGCAGACTTATTTAAATATTGCATGGGAAATACAGATCCGATCGGTTATCCAGATCGAGAAGTCAGCTGATGTTGCCAAGTGTAAAGGCGCCATGTCCTGATTGACTGACGGTGTTCGCCTGTTAATGCCAAGTGTAAACGGAGAGAGACATGCAAAATGTGCAGAGCGTTGGGTCGCAAGGACTGGAATTGAAAACCTCTGTCTTAATGTACAAAAGTGTTGACCCCTCAATGAAAGTCTATGGGACTTTTTGTAGTTTTGGTTTAACGAAAATCGTAAGACTGATCAGTTAGAAAAGATATAGCAACCCGAGTCAGACTAGTCTGAAGGTCTCCTGAGTTTGGTTTTAGCTTGAAAGCTGTATGAGGTGACATTTTAAAATTTAGTCTCAGAAGAAGCTCAAAAAGTAGATCAGTAAGTTGGCTTTCTCAAGTCAACTTAATGAACAGAATGAAGGATGGAAAGAAGGAAAATAAATGTAGGAAGGATGGATGGGGAACCAGGAAGGAAATAAAAGTAGAAAGAGAAAATGAAGGAAGAAATAAAACAAAATGGAGAAAGGAAATTAATATAATGAAGCATGTAAAATTTTAAATATAGAGAATGTAGGAAGGATGGAAAAAAGGAAGGAAATAAAGGCAGAAAAAGGAAAATGAAGGAAGAGAGGAAACAAGAAAAGGAAGAAAATTAAAAAAGAAAGGAAAGGATGAAGGAAGGAAGAGTGGAAATGGAGAAAAAGGAAGGAAATAAAGCAGGAAGGAAGGAAGGACTGAAGGAAGAAAGGTAGTTAAGAAAGAAAGAAAAAAAAAGAGAGAAAGAAAGGATGAAAGGATGAAGGAGGAATGGACATGAATGAAGAAAACGGAAGTAAAGAAATTAAGAAAGATAGGAAAGAATGAAATGACGCTTGTGTGGGAAGTAAGATCGCTGATCTCCTCAGATTCAGGCTTTAGGCTGCACATAATGCAGGAGGAGAGTGGGCCGAGCTTCTCTTTATGCCCACAGGGCAGAGCAACTACTTAATTGAGATCTGGAGTCTCCCGAGGTCGGCCACCAGAGCTTCTAACTCCATTTATTTATGTGCTGTTTTATTAGGAGGAGCAGGCCACGCTCAAACGCTCACTTTAATTAGGCCAGTACAATCACAGCTGCTCCAGCAGGACCAGACCAGCATTTGATTATGCAGATGAAGAAATCACAACAGCTGCAATTCAGCACTCACTTCTTCTAGACCAATTAGCACGTTTCTGACACCATGTAGTGACTGTGTTTATTCTGTAATGATGCAATTACAGAGTAATAATTATACTTCTTGCTCAGTAGAATAAAGTATGTGATTAAATATGATATGAGTTTTTAACAATGCAGAGCTTTTTAATGCTCAATGTGGCTGTTTGTATTTACACTAAAATATAAAATACTGTATTCCCTATCAGAGTTCAGCCAATGCGTTCTTCAAAGCTTCCTGCTGAAAATCAATACAACATATGAATAACTTGTAACTCTGATTTTGAGATAAAATCCAGGCTTTTTGGAAACCTTTTGAATTCTGAATACTTCTGACTATTTGTGCCCTGAGTTAACAGCATGTAGTTTATATAAGATTATATAAAGGTAATAATTTCTTGAAAGAGTTAAAGGAATATTTTTATTAAAGGAATTACTATTTAAGAAATGGATTAACCAAAAATTATAAATTCCTGAAACCCTCAGGCCATCCAAGATGTAGATGAGTTTGTAGATATTTCTCGGAACAGATTTGGAGAAATGTAGCTTTACATCACTTGCTCAGCAATGGATCCTCTGCAGTGAATGGGTGCCGTCAGAATGAGAGTCCAAACAGTTTAGGGTCAGTAAGATGTTTAAGTGTTTTTGAAAGACATATCTTATGCTCAGCAAGGCTGCATTTATTTGATCAGTAATGCAGTAAACTTTGTGAAAAATTATTCTAATTTAAAATAGCTGCTTTCTATTTGACTATATTTAAAAATGCAATTTATTCCTGTGATCAAAGCTGAATTTTCAGCATCATTACTCCAGTCTTCAATGTCGCATGATCATTCAGAAATCATTCTAATATGTTGATTTGCTGCTCGAGAAACATTTCTGATTATTATCAATGTTGAAAACAGTTGTAGTGCTGAATATTTTTGTGGAAACCATGCTGCATTTTTTCCAGGATTCTCCGATTAATACAAAGTTCAAAAGAACAGCATTTATTTCAAATAGAAATCTTTTGTAACATTATAAATGTCTTTACTGTCACTTTTGATCAATTTAATGCAGCCTTGATCAATAAAAGTATTAATTTCTCTCAAAGAAATCTTACTGAACCGCAAACATCATGAGAAGGAA
>NW_015664007.1:209950-222301 GCF_001515625.1 Sinocyclocheilus rhinocerous
AGCTTTTTAATGCTCAATGTGGCTGTTTGTATTTACACTAAAATATAAAATACTGTATTCCCTATCAGAGTTCAGCCAATGCGTTCTTCAAAGCTTCCTGCTGAAAATCAATACAACATATGAATAACTTGTAACTCTGATTTTGAGATAAAATCCAGGCTTTTTGGAAACCTTTTGAATTCTGAATACTTCTGACTATTTGTGCCCTGAGTTAACAGCATGTAGTTTATATAAGATTATATAAAGGTAATAATTTCTTGAAAGAGTTAAAGGAATATTTTTATTAAAGGAATTACTATTTAAGAAATGGATTAACCAAAAATTATAAATTCCTGAAACCCTCAGGCCATCCAAGATGTAGATGAGTTTGTAGATATTTCTCGGAACAGATTTGGAGAAATGTAGCTTTACATCACTTGCTCAGCAATGGATCCTCTGCAGTGAATGGGTGCCGTCAGAATGAGAGTCCAAACAGTTTAGGGTCAGTAAGATGTTTAAGTGTTTTTGAAAGACATATCTTATGCTCAGCAAGGCTGCATTTATTTGATCAGTAATGCAGTAAACTTTGTGAAAAATTATTCTAATTTAAAATAGCTGCTTTCTATTTGACTATATTTAAAAATGCAATTTATTCCTGTGATCAAAGCTGAATTTTCAGCATCATTACTCCAGTCTTCAATGTCGCATGATCATTCAGAAATCATTCTAATATGTTGATTTGCTGCTCGAGAAACATTTCTGATTATTATCAATGTTGAAAACATTGCTGAATATTTTTGTGGAAACCATGCTGCATTTTTTCCAGGATTCTCCGATTAATACAAAGTTCAAAAGAACAGCATTTATTTCAAATAGAAATCTTTTGTAACATTATAAATGTCTTTACTGTCACTTTCGATCAATTTAATGCATCCTTCTTTCAAAAACGGACCTTAAACTTTTGAATGATAAATAACTTGCATTAAACAAATCCTTATGACTCTTTTATCCAAAGAGACTCACACTATCCCTAACCTGAGGTTAAATGTCTTTCTTAAGGGCACAATGGTTAGATATGAGCAGAGGCAGACAAAGTACTCAACTCCATTACTTGAGTGAAAATACAGATACTGCTGGTCAAATATTACTCCATTACAAGTAAAAGTTGTAAAGACAGATTTTTACTTAAGTAAAAGTACAGAAGAACAGTGAAATTGCTGTAAATACAGACTGATAAGAAAGAAAGAAAAAAAATCAAACCTGCTTTAAAACCCAGCAACACAACTGTAGCTGTACAACTTTACAACAGCAACACTGCTTTAACAAAAAATCAAAACAGCAAGGCTTATTTGACATCAAAACAAACATTTTAAATGCTGTCTAATCGCTCTCACTGTACTTTGATGTCACACACAGAACAGTCTGTGCAGTGCTGCTTCAGTCAAACACCTATTGTGTTTTATTAGGAGACGCACAACAGTTCTTCTGTGGCTTTACAGGTAATATTTTCACTTACACAATTTAGCAAAGTCAGACAATATTGTGTCCAATATATACTACAATATTAATTTCTTATTATTGAATTGTTGTAAATAAATATCACATTTGCAACTGGTCAGTGTTCAAAAAACGCTGGGAAATCTCTTCATGTAGCCCTACAAGAGTGATTACTGATAAACTGTCTAAAAAACAGAAAGTCACGTTTTAGAGAAGAAATATGAGTTGAAACTTGAAGGATTAAAACCTGCAGCTTTTTCATTATGAGCTCAAAACTTTACTATGCTAAGCCTACATAATTATACACAAATAATAAAAAAAAAAAAAATAATAAGAAAAAATGAATAAGAAAATTGAAAAAGGAAACAATAGAAATATTTAGCTTTTTTATTTTTTACATCAGTGCCTCTCATTCTCTCTTGCTGAATGCTTCATCCAGCTGGCCCCAAAACCACCTGCATGCAACAGCTCAAATAATTCACTAAACATAACAACATGTGAAATGCAAGAAGCATCACCGGTGTAAACAGGGCGACAACTTGCTGTCAAAGTAGAAATGCCATTTCCCGTTGGAGACTGACAGTCTATGGGGTCAAGTCCACATGCTTGCGGTCTCAGCTCTCATCTGCCTCTAGATTGATGTTGTTTCCAAACTTGGCATATAATTGAACCTTCAAATCTCCAAGGACCTCCTGTATGGACGACACACGACCCTCCAGAGCTTTGATCTCATCCTGCAGAGCTTCCTGTGGATAGCAGAATACAAGTATGGAAATGTTGAGTGGCACAACCAGGGTTCAAAACAAACACTCAGCAAGCAAGAAACACAAGTACAAATTGGTTTTACTTGGAATAATATGTATATTGAATAATATGTGTTAAATAACAGGGCAGCCCAAACAGAGACTACAAAAGCTTACGTTTAAAGGGGTCATATGATGCGATTTCAAGTTTTCCTTTCTCTTTGGAGTAGGGATGTCAACGATTAATCGATGATCGAAAATGCTAGATAAAGTTTATTGTGTAACCAAAATACCAATATTAACCAAGAAAAAAAAACACCCATAATGCAGGACTTTTAATAATGAACAAGCCTGAAATACACTGGGACTCTTATTTTGAAATAAGCTTTACTCTTGCTGGCTGCTCATTCAAAAAGATGGGGGAGATAAAATATACACTTGCAACCATCTGCAATAAACACCATAAAGTAAACAATGTCAATTCATCAACAGTCGATCCTAAGCAACTGGCATAAATGCGCGGTTTTCATTGATTGTATACTGCTCTGAAACGGTAAGCATGTAGAGCAAGTAACAGCGTTGCATTTTGCCTCTGAAACATGCAGCGCTCATTTATGCCTTTTGAAATTGCATAATATCAGCCTGTATCGCGATTCCTGCTCTTCTGTCGCAAAATTTAAGATCTCTTAAAATGTCATACAATTTAAGATATTTTTAAATACCTGCACTGACTTATTTTATTCACATTTGCTCCTAAATATATTTTACAGTTTGCACACGTATATTTTTTGTCGCAAATGCGAGTGAAATGCTAGCACTGTTCAGCCTTGTGCAGGTATGCCAAAAAAAAACAAAAAACAGCTATACTAGCAAAAAGAAAAATATTTCTAAAATAATGCAAACGTTTCATTGCTAATAAAACTAGTAGACATATTATTCGTCCTCCTGCAGTAACCTGAGGTTAAGTCATGTGCAAAGACACAATGATTACGACCCCAGCATTTTAGGGGCCCTAAGCAGATTTTCAAAAGAGGGCCCCCCATAACCACCCCCCATCCTCCATTGTATACATCTTACACTGACACATTATTGAAAAGCAATGTTATATTAGTATCATTAAGGTGCTATTATAGTTTTTTTTTTTCCATTTATGTGAATTATTTTTTACATTTTTTGCTGTCATTTTCATTTTAGTTCAAGTTTTAGTCATTTTATTGTTTGTTTTTGTTGTTTATAAATGCCTATATAGTTATTACATTTTATTTTATTTTTAGTTTCTTTTAGAACATCAAGATATGGGAAATGTTGCCTTGTCACCTAGCTAAAATAAAAGAGTCAAAGTATTTTATTTCAAGTAACAAAAATGTTTTTTAGTATTTTTAATTTGTTAACTATAATAACCCTGGTGTAAAAAATGACCAATGAAAAATGACCAAAAATGACTATTTTTTTAACTATTTAAAAGTTTAAGCATTGCTTTCAGAAAAATATGAATATTTAGTTAGATTAATGCTTTAATAAAGCAAGAACATCTGTGTTTATGAAATTTAAAGAGAATAATTAATTAATATTAGTTGCAGTAGTAAGCGTGCAGTGTTGTAAATGGAAAATAAGAATGTGCGTTCTAAAAATCTTAACCATTCAGATAATAAGATAAATACAGAGTTCTGGCATGGAACTCTAGATGGCGCAGTCCGATAGGTATAACTCAATCTGACCTAATGACATCATTATCACATGGCACAGCTGATTGGTTCTCTTCTGTATCGGTAGCCAATGAGCTCGCTGCTCAACATTCAAATATATGACTAGTTACCATGCCAATCCCTCCGAGAGTTGTCATGACCGAACTAGAATTATTCACGTATTTTGAAGTGCCCAAGACAACAATACCGTTCATTTTCATTGGCACAGCATGTCTTCAAAGCGCTCACAGCACGATGCAGCGACTGCCATTTCAACAATATATTTTCTAAATCCATCACTTACGCTTATCTTGCTCACTTTCTTTTCTCTTTTTCCACTTCCCTGCAGTCAGCACCAGTTTTATAGTGCCACCTCTTCATTTTCAAACATGAACGCATGCGACTGAAACGTTATCAAAGTTATTATTACTGAGCATTACTGTCTGAACCCTGACATGGGGCCTTATGTCACTGCTTATATCGCTTATTAGGTCGGGCCATCTCTGATCACGACTCTTGTGAGATTTCAACCTCCAAGCTTTCCAGCCCAGATCTTTAACAATTAGGCTACAAGGTTTTCCAGATTCATGCACAACACACACAAACACACAGGGTTTGGTTTGTCACCTTCCCTGCCTCCAGCATTTCCTGCGTCTCTTCTTGAGAGTGACTGATGAACACGTCTCCGATCTGATACGGGATCAGCATTGCATCATCCTCACACATCATGAGGTCATCACTGGCATCCTCTAGATTCTGTAAGGATTTCTACAAAAAAGGGTTTGATCAGCATCTGCCTGAACAAAATGCAACCCAAAATGTATCCAAATCAAACCAATTACTCACCTTTTTGGCCTCGATTTCATCTTTAAGTTCAGACATCCGATTTGTATTCCTGGCAAACTTGTTGATCTTTTGCTGGTCCTCAAATGTTACATTGACATCTTCAGCTGCCTGTTATGATTTGAGCGAGATTTTTAATTAAAACAATGCATTTATACCAATATAAACAACTCCTTTTGCTCTCTATTTTAAAATACACAAAAGTTACAAATAAGTATATATTTGTTTAAAGGAAACTATATAAAACTCTATAAAAAAATGCCCTGCAATAATATCGTTTGTATACTGTGTCTGTAGACATAAGCAGTGTTAAATTATACATATATATACAGTGGGTACGGAAAGTATTCAGACCCCCTTAAATTTTTCACTCTGTTATATTGCAGCCATTTGCTAAAATCATTTAAGTTAATTTTTTTTCCTCATTAATGTACACACAGCACCCCATATTGACAGAAAAACACAGAATTGTTGACATTTTTGCAGATTTATTAAAAAAGAAAAACTGAAATATCACATGGTCCTAAGTATTCAGACCCTTTGCTCAGTATTTAGTAAAAGCACCCTTTTGATCTAATACAGCCATGAGACTTTTTGGGAAAGATGCAACAAGTTATTCACACCTGGATTTGGGGATCCTCCGCCATTCCTCCTTGCAGATCCTCTCCAGTTCTGCCAGGTTGGATGGTAAACGTTGGTGGACAGCCACTTTTAGGTCTCTCCAGAGATGCTCAATTGAGTTTAAGTCAGGGCTCTGGCTGGGCCATTCAAGAACAGTCACAGAGTTGTTGTGAAGCCACTCCTTCGTTATTTTAGCTGTGTGCTTAGGGTCATTGTCTTGTTGGAAGGTAAACCTTCGGCCCAGTCTGAGGTCCTGAGCACTCTGGAGAAGGTTTTCGTCCAGAATATCCCTGTACTTGGCCGCATTCATCTTTCCCTCAATTGCAACCAGTCGTCCTGTCCCTGCAACTGAAAAACACCCCCACAGCATGATGCTGCCACCACCATGCTTCACTGTTGGGACTGTATTGGACAGGTGCCTGGTTTTCTCCACACATACCGCTTAGAATTAGTATTCCTGGCAAACTTGTTGATCTTTTGCTGGTCCTCAAATGTTACATTGACATCTTCAGCTGCCTGTTATGATTTGAGCGAGATTTTTAATTAAAACAATGCATTTATACCAATATAAACAACTCCTTTTGCTCTCTATTTTAAAATACACAAAAGTTACAAATAAGTATATATTTGTTTAAAGGAAACTATATAAAACTCTATAAAAAAATGCCCTGCAATAATATCGTTTGTATACTGTGTCTGTAGACATAAGCAGTGTTAAATTATACATATATATACAGTGGGTACGGAAAGTATTCAGACCCCCTTAAATTAAAATCACGAATCATGTGAGGTTAGCTATTTAGCTGCACTCAGAAGCAGTGAAAACAAATCATCTCCGGAGTCACTCATCTCTCTCTTTCTCTCGTGCATCTTTACATCTTTCAGCACCACTTACAGGTTACTAAGCACGCGCAAAAACACGACGTGAATCTGGACAGAAAGACGTTTGTGAACACATACCACTCCTTTCTTCATGGTGGCTGCCATCTTGAACAGGAAACGGACTGCGTGCACGCGCGTGAACGGCGGCGGAATGAAGCACGTGGGTATTCATGAGTTTGTTGCCATTTCGGAAATGTGCAGCTTTTGACAGAGAGAGAATGACATATGTTTGACTTTAATAACTGCCTCGAGCACTTAAGTTTTGCATTTCGGTTTTCTTGAAATTATCCGCAGTTTTCGTTGTGGTCAGGATTTTCACAACACTTACTGATATCTTGACGATAGTAATTTTATTTCCACATAGACTCATAGGCGTAGCTTGACGTTTGAGCTTGGGGGGGGTGGGCAAACCGAACCGGTGGATTTGGTCAGACATACTTTTAAACACATTTTAGTTTGGCTATAGTAAAAATACATATTCACATTCACATAGAGCAGTGGCAAGTGCTTGAGCTTGTTACTGGGTTCGCCGTAGAGGGAATGGCAAAGCTTGCAGGGATCTTTCTCTTCTCTGTGGTTCTTTTTACCTTGCTTTTCCCCCCTTGGTTGCTTTCCCTTCTGTTGCTTTTTTGTCTTTGTGTTTATGTAGTCAAGGTAAGAAGGTGGCTTGGCTCTTTTCCTCATGGGCCTCTTTCGTTTTGTCTGCTTTACTTCAACACCTATCACTTCTATATCAAAATGTCTCTTTCACCCTTTCTCTTTTCAGTGAGTTTGTGCCCATGTGTGCACAACTATGTTTGCGTGTACACATACACATGCCTCACTAACATGCACACACAAACATAGTCGAGCACACATAAACACACATCACATACAAACACATTTAGAAGGTAAAACGTGAAAAAGGTATGTCACAAATGCAATAATACAATATATTAATAATATAAATAATTTTAAATAAAAGGAACCACCAGAATTTCCGCTTAAACTCAACTCAGAAGGTGGCCTATTTTAACTGAAATTAGTGGCTCATTTTATCTTAACACATTCAGGTAAATTGGGCCAAGTAACTAAAAATGCTTTTTTTATATATAAAAATCTGGATTATTTAGGAAAATCAGCATTTTATCTCACAGAGGCCATCAAGATATGGGTTATGAATCATTATTTCTAAATGTGCATTGGTTTTTTATTGATTTATCAACCTTATTATTGAGAAGTATAAGATTGGATATGTCAGGCCACTCACCTTGCTTTTTTCTGGCGTGGTCTCAAAATGAGGCATTGCCCCTCACCCCTGAGCAACCTCAGACCAATAAAATCATTTGCTAAATGTCAAGTACTGTTATGGCAACAGTTTGAAATTCTTTGCAGTCATTGGCTATTAACTTTTAAAGAGATAAAACACTCAAACCTTAAATGGCCCATTTTACCTGATGTCCCAATTTGCCTGATATCACCCTATATATATATATATAGGGTGATATCAGGGTGATATATATATATATATATATATATATATACTTTTATGTCCCCAGGGATTGATTTCCTTTTTCCACCTGTCGATGTAGCCTTGTCAAAAAAAAACAAATAAATAAAAACATCTTAAAAATATGAAAAATGACAATTAAATGTTATTGTAGGCTTACTTGGTTACTTTCTAAAAACTCACAGGGCCAAAACCCGTGCACTTAAATTCAGCTTGGCTGACTGACTTGACTGGATTATTTTAAGCTCTATCTTTATTGCAATTATTTTGGTTGTTCCTATTGTATGTTTTAGTCATTTTGAAATGCATGACTGTGCATATGTATGCAATTTGTGATTTATTATGTGCTTTTATCTGATGCATTTTCTGTTGCAATTCAGTCTTTGTATTGCTAAGTAGAAAAACGGACCTTCAAGACATCTCAAAATATCTTCTTTTATGTTTTTAAAGGGGTC
Organism: Sinocyclocheilus rhinocerous; assembly: GCF_001515625.1. Taxonomy (NCBI): domain Eukaryota; kingdom Metazoa; phylum Chordata; class Actinopteri; order Cypriniformes; family Cyprinidae; genus Sinocyclocheilus; species Sinocyclocheilus rhinocerous. The sequence continues at coordinate 218,145 of NW_015664007.1, forward strand.
ATATGATGCGATTTAAATGTTTCCTTTCTCTTTGAAGTGTTACAAGCTCTTGGTGCATAAAGAAGATCTGTAAAGTTGCACAGACTAAAGTCTCAAATCCAAAGAGATATTCTTTATAAAAGTTAAGACTCTGCCACGCCTACCTAAAACGGCTCGTTCTAACACGCCCCCACATGTCTACGTCACGATGTGGGTTTTAGCAACATCATATGACCCCTTTAAGAAATGCATGACAGAAAATGAAGACCGAATCTTCATTTTTGGGTGAACCATGTCTTTCAGCTTCAGAATATAGCCATGTGATCGAGTGTCCAATCAGTGTTCTTCTGGTAAGTAAAACAGAGTCGTGCCACAGGACACAAGCTGTTGAATATTTAGTTAACATAATGACAGCGGACACAACCTGACTGAACAAACTCACTGTGGTTGCTACTAGTGCTAGTTTCTTAAACATCCTCTTTGTAAACAGCGTTACACCCAAAGACAAATATTGGGATGATATGCAATTTCCCCCCCTTTTCCCAACATTACCATTCATATATGATTATTTTTAATAGCTATCTTTAATTTACAGGTGTGTATATTTGAGCACCAATGACAAATATTAATTTGATAAATGTGAAAACTATAATTGCAACTTGTTTGCATTCTGTGCAGTCTTATATCTTAATGAAAATATGCTTCGTTTGGATGATTTAGTGGAATGCCTTCAAGGTTTTTCTCTGTTAGCATGTTGCAGGAATTCCTTTCATGGTGGCAGATCAAGTTCACAGTGACCACGAAGGAATTTGCTGTTCGCCCCCAGTGTGTGCATTTACAATGTGACTCTGTATCCATGAACGGCGCTTACATGACAAAAATCTGCTCCTTTGTTCGTTGTCATGCTTTCTGTTGAATAGGAAAACACAGTGCACTGTACATATTAGAGTGTTCTGTTTGACGTTCATTTAATGAGATATTAAAGAGTTTACAGTACGTTTTGGCAAAGCGAGAGGATTCGTCAGCTCAAACAACCATGTGTGATTTGAATAGAGAGTGGAGAATGACTGAAACGGCCGAACTGGGCCTGTGGGAGACAATCGGCATGTATTTAGCCTGTATTTATGCATGTCGTGCAGTAAAAAGAATTATATTAATGTATCGTAAAGGTCAAGTATTGATAATTTATGCTAAAACAGTCAAGAAAAGGGTGGGCCAGATCACAATGACATGCATTTAACATCAGTTATGCTGTGATTACATCACAAGATTAATGCAGGAGAACAGTCAACTTTATGTTAGCCTACCTACGTTTGCTGTCTGTTTTTTTCCCTTTCAATGATAGTATTTTGTCATGCCAAGTATTTTTTTTTTCTAATATTCCTATATTTTTCAAATAGTCTAATAACGAGAGAAGAATCCTTGTCAAAGTCTGTTAATATTACAAAATTAGGTCATTTTAATTTTTTAAATCAAATTATTTACATAATATACTGATTAATTAATCAAATGGATTGCAAAGCATCTCATATGTCAATATTTGACTCAAAGAATCAAAACATAGTTTTGGTATTATTGAACAGTATATTGTACAAATGCTTTGAATTTAGATGATACTTGGATGGATTTATTTTACAATCTGGAGCCGATGATCAAAACCAGGGTTCATCACGATACCCAAACGAATCAACAAAAAAGTTTGATGATGAGCTTAAACTGATCAGTTTAACAGGCTGTGAAGATCAAATAGTCGGGTCAATGAATCTGCGGTGTCCAGAACAGGGTTTTATAGTTAATAAAATACAACTAAAACAATTTTAAGAAAGAAAGAAATGTTGACTGAATTCAAATACAATATAAAACAGCATTTATTACTTTTATTTCAACTGTATAAAAAACAAAAAACACAAAATAAAAAATAACTAAAAGCTTTGACCAAAATTAAAATGGAAAGTAAGAAAAATTAATAAAGTCTGATTCAAAACTATAATAGTATCTCACATTGAAAATCTAGGATTTTAAATCTAATTGAAACTTTAAAGTAAACAGTTTTTATACATAAATAAAAATTGTATAAAAGAAAGATGATCATATTTTCCAGCATGCTTTGAGATGTTTCAAAGAGAAGAAACATCTCAAAGCATGCTGGAAAATATGATCATCTTTCTGACATTGATATCAATTTTTAAGGCAACTTGCAGTATCTTTTAAAAGTTATTTATTTATTATTTTTTTATTTATGTTGCCCACCAATGCAGCATTTATTAGATTAAAAATACAGTAAAATTGTGAAATGTTATTACAATATAAAATAAGAGTTCTTTGTTTTTAATGTATTTATTTTAAAATGTTCTGTGATGTAAAGCTGTATTTCCAGCATCATTACTCCAGTCTTCAGTGTCACATGATCTTCAGAAATCATTCTGATATGCAGATTTGCTGCTCAAGAAACATTTCTGATTATTATCAATGTTGAAAAGCGTTGTGCTGCTTCACATTTTTGTGGAAACCAGACTCTTTCAGGATTCTTTGTTGCATAGAAAGTTCAAAAGAATTTTTCACGTCATTTTTCATGTTCCTTCCCATGTATTCTGCAAGTGAGCAATCATTAAATAAATAAAGGCTTAGGTTGGTAAGCTTGTTGTCATGTACTCTGTACTCAAGCCCTGGATGAGAGTCATACTGCGCAAATAAACTTGTGCTATATATCCTCTACACACATCCTGTTTGGGCTCAACCACACCTACAAAACAGGCTGTCCCGCGAGAGCTGTTCTCAGATCAGCCTGATGCTCTCTCTGCTTCAGTGCTTTGAGTGAAGTAATGGATGATACTGTCTGATTGATGCCTTATCTTTGATGTGTATGATAATCATGTCATCTTTATTTAGGTGGAAAAGCTCATCAGTGAGAAACAATAGGACATGATCATGAGTTCATCAGTGCTATAGGTTCACAGACCGTGTCTCATCCACAGTTTGTCTCACAAGTACCTTAAGGTAATACGTTTTGAACCCCACCCTCTCTTAGGACAGGTATATGTGTACACACGCGGGCTGACAGACAGCAGACTGCTGGAGATTGCTTTCATCGAGCTTTGGAAACTGTACACAGACTCTAATTGTCCGTTTGGGGCACAAGACAGTGGAAAGGTAAATACAAATATTTTTATTAATGTCGTTTTTATTCATTTCAGTATTTTATTAAATCAGAATATGCAACTGTCTGTAAGTTTGATAGTAATCAGAAATATTATTTAGAATTGAATTATCATCCCTGCATGGGATTGAACCTACAGCCAAAACAGGTCATGAGCTTCTCCGCCCTGCAGCGATCTATAGTGTTTCTTATTAGGACTTTTAGTGATATGATTAAATGTAGCTCTTGTAACAGACGTTTGAACAATTGTTTTGAGCATATTTTCATCATATTTATGTTTAATAGCCGTTTTCAATGTCAATGCCGATATTTAGTTGCTGACTTGAAGCGACCATGGGAAACGAGCATTCAACTCAGAAAAAACGGCAGAAGGTGAAATTATTTTTTTCATTATTTTTTATTTTTTATTTTATATTAACATAGCTTTATTTTGCAACATCTATATTTTTAAGTTAAATATACAAGAAAAATGTATAATTTATTTCCCAGCATTTTAGCAATGTGATGATTACATTGCTAAAAGTACAAATATTCTGTGCAGTCCTAAAAACGTTTTTGTTCAAATTAGTCGTAGATTATAGCAAATGTTTTCAATGTAGCAAGTAATTTTATGGCAGCTATGTGTTTGTTTTGGTAGATATTTGTGTATAATCTTGATTCAGAAAAGCCAGATTATAAATCATTATACATTATGCATTATAATTAAAAAAAGATTATAACACTCCTTTTCCAATTTAATTATGTGATTTTTTGTTTTGTTTCTCTTTTGATACTTTCTCTGCTGAAGACAATCATGTGATAGCATTATGTTTACTGAGACAACTCTGCATATTTATACCAGGGTTGTTTTAGTTAACTAAAATTAAAACCATAAAAAAGAAAAACATTTTGTAACTTAAAAAAATAAAGATTTTTTATTTTTTATTTTATTTCAGCTATAGTTTCCAAAGCAACATTTATATCAAATATCAAAACTGTATAGACATGTTTTTTGTTAAATAATACTAATAAAAATGACAAC
>NW_015664007.1:222574-224048 GCF_001515625.1 Sinocyclocheilus rhinocerous
ATATATATATATATATATATGTATCCCATAGAATGCAGATGCATGCATTTGTTCATGCACATATTAAGAGAGAATGAAAGTTGCACAATGCACATAGAAATAAGCCAGAAACACACTTTATGCAAGTATGCAAACACATTCTAGTTGAATATAAATGTACTCTTATGTTATTTTGGCTGTAACCTCAACTGTCCTTTAAAATGTCGAGTGTGTATAAGAAGTGGGTGTGTATTATGATTTATGACTGGCCAAAACGATTATCATATTGATAACTGAAGGCAATAGATATTAATTGTCCCTGTACTTTGCATTCATCATTTCTTTCTTTCTCTTTTTTTTTTTTTTTTTTGTTCTTAAAAACTGCTCCGCCTGTACTGCTTAATGAAGAGGTTAGTAATGAATGCACAGAAGAAGGCAGCAGATGGACTGCTGGAGGAATGCCGGAAGAACTGTCACTGTATTGAGGTAAGCATCTGTTTATACAGTGTTCTCTCAAAATCATAAGAGTAACAGTAAACTGCATTTACTTTGGAACTTTTTTGACGCAAAACAGAAGATCAGATTATTCATAACAATTAAATGGCCATATACATAAACAATTAAATAGTGAATGAATGGAACAAATATCAGAACATTTATACATGGGTGGAGATCTTCCATATGACATCTGCTCACCTTTGCAAAGAACTCCAACCAACTATATGTCCTTCAGTCATCAGTATTCAATCAACTATATGTCCTTCAGTCATCAGTATTCCATCAACTACATGTCTTTCAGTCATCAGTATTCCATCAACTACATGTCTTTCAGTCATCAGTATTCCATCAACTACATGTCTTTCAGTCATCAGTATTCCATCAACTACATGTCCTTCAGTCATCAGTATTCCATATATTTTGGCTGAATTTGAGAGTTTCTATTCACGAGACTAGCAAAGAAGCAGCAGTAGAACAAAAGAGTGAAACCCCGCCAGCCCCTGTCACAAATGAACCAAAACCACCAGAAAAAGAGGAGGTAGACAGCAGCAAAGCTAATGGACCCGCACATGTGGAAACGACCCCTGAGCAAAAAACAACACAATCAACAGATGCTGAACCACCCAAAAAAGCTGCAAAGCCCAGTGGAGATGAGATGTCCAACTTCCTTGGTAAAATGTTCAAAAAGAAGAGCGAACCCGTGAAACCTGCAGCAGAAAACAACGATTCAGTTGACGCACCGGTCAAAGCGGTGGATCTGAAAATCGACATGCAGCCTGTAAGTAGAAGTGGCAAAAATGAAAATGTACTCTTCCTCAGGCCATCCAAGATGTAGATGAGTTTGTTTCTTCATGGGAAGAGATTTGTAGAAATGTAGCATTCCATCACTTGCTCACCAATGGATGCTCTGCAGTGAATGGGTTGCTGTCAGAATGAGAGTCCAAACAGCTGATAAAACCATCACAATAATCCACAAGTAATCCACACCACTCCAGTC
>NW_015664007.1:225802-233098 GCF_001515625.1 Sinocyclocheilus rhinocerous
ATTATTGTGATGTTTTTATCAGCTGTTTGGACTCTCATTCTGACGGCACCCATTCACTGCAGAGCATCCATTGGAGAGCAAGTGATGCAGTGCTACATTTCTGATGAACAGACAAACTCATCTACATCTTGGATGAGGGTTAGTACATTTTTCAGCAAATGTTCATTTTTTGTTGAACTATTTTCCCGGCCACTCGATTTCTCTGGTAGTCTCGTCCACAGTGAAACATGACTGTATTTTGAAACATCAAATATTACTGATTAGCTATGATTTGTCACATTGCACAGCAATTTTTGCTGTTAGTTTGGACAGAAACATTATTTGACTTTGGAAAATGTATAATGTAAAAAAGCTTGAAGCACATAAACATCATAAACCAAGAATGCTTTGGTACGTTTAGCTGATGGTTATTTTTGGATGGATACCTGAAAGTTTTCTGCCAAACATCTACCAGGTAACAACAAATCTGATTAATTTCTCATTCCAAAAGGATAAAGTCTTCATTAATGCAGACCAAAAGGAGATTCTTGAGGAAGTCGCGGAGAAGATCAAATTGCAATTGTAATACATATGTTATTCTAATATTATTCCAAACATTTGACTGGTAGTTTAACTGTCCCTGACATTTAAAGTGTTTGTTTTGTCTTTATTTATTTATTTATTATTCCAAACATTCATCTACTGTAGTAGTTGAATTGTCTTAAAGGTAAGTGTTTGTTTTGTCTTTTTCTTGTGTATTTTACATTTGCATGAAATCTAACAACTAATGAAGAGCTACTGTAACTCTACTGTACACCAGTCATCACCAACCAGATGTTGTTGAGTTACATCTTTCATATGTTCAACTTAACTGATTTCCACTAAAATATAACAAGCAAAACACATACTGTATAATCTAAATATGACCCATTTTACTGTCAGATAAAGCACACGCAGACTTTAAGTCCAGCACATTGCTGAATATCAATGAGTGAGGGGGGGAAACAGGCGTTAATAAAAGGATGATTGTTGCCGCTGGCTGGAGTAGGCAGAGGCATGGATGGAATTGTGCCTCTATTTCAATGCATCTATTGCACATCAGCTGTAAGGGTTGTAACACATTCCCAAGGGCTTATTCTCTGGATTTGTCTATAGGATCCAGTGGACATAAAGACCAGCACGGAGCCAGAGCCGGAGGCTGAAGCTCTCAAACCCAGTCCTGTGGAAGCTGCAGAAGAAAATAACCCGTCAGAGGAGGTCAAAGCAGCAGAAAAGACAGTTATGAACTTTTTCAAAACATTTGTAAGTGCATTTTAATTGCTTTATTTGTTTTCATGCTTTAGTGATTCGAATGCTGTTCTAATTATCTTTCAAACTACATTTTTGTTTTAATTGCACTGAAATGCATGAACTCATTGGTGTTTTAAGCTAAGCTACAATGATCAGTTTCAAAATGATTGAGAAACATAAGCATGCAGTTTTTTTTATAGAATATCATTTATAAGAATAAGAAGTGTGTATTAGTCTATAACTGAACAATCTAGATTTGTAGTGCCAGACTGCACTGATGCATCTTTACTCCATCATTGTGGTATTTGTTACCCTGCGTCTTTAATCTGTTCAACTCTGCTTGGCACTCTGCTAAAGCAATCCTTTGGACATGTCAGACTGTGGCAGGCTTTTGTTTGCTGCATAATGTGAGCTCACAAGGGAGGCCTGTGCGTTTGGAGTTGTGATAAAGCACGGGAAGGCCTACGCCATCTCCAGAGGACAATGGCTGACTCAATAGCAGAAACATGTTCAGATCGGCCCCTGCCAGCGAGCTCTTTGTGTGCCTGTGGCAAAGCAAGCCCGGCTAAACTGCGTCTGGATTTGACAGGCATTATCCTCACAAAAGATACATTTTTGATATCTCAATCTTCATCTCCGTGCAGATGAGCAGGCCCGGTTTGGAGAAATGGAGTACCTGAAGGAGCAGTATATGCTTAAACACGCCACTCTGATGGTGTTTCACAGTCACTCTAATGTTTACGTGTCTGCGTTCTCTTTTCTGCACGCAAAGGTCACTCCGACCAAAACAAGCAAAGAAGCCAAAGCCACTCCTGATGCTTCAAAAGAACAGGTAATAAAACCTTGACTTTCACAGCATTACTCATTCATATTCATGAGAATTATATTATATTATATTATATTATATTATATTATATTTTAGTAAGAGCAATCTACAGTACCTATTTCATACTTTCTGCTTAAGCTTTTTATTTCTGCATAGGATTGCTTTTAATGATTATTATAGGGCTGAACATTTTTAAAGTAACACCCTAAATTCTGTTTTTTAGAACTTCTCTCATTGGGCTTCAGCTTCATTCATTCATTCGTTCATTCATTCATACATTCATTTGTTCGTTTCTTCGTTCGTTCGTTCATTCAAGAAAGCTTTATTAATACATTTATAAATAAATATAAAATAAATGTAATATGACATTTATTTATTTCAGCGGGCTTTATTTATACATTTATGAACAAGTAAATATAAAATAAATACAAAATTTATTAAGTTATTAATGTATTTATTTAAGCATGATATTTTTTTTTTTTACAAATGTATGAATAAATACATATAAAATATGTATTTATTTACTTATTTATCTGTCTAAGCATGCATTATTTATTTAAGCATGCTTTATACATTTATGAATAAATATAAAAATACAAAATGTATTAATTTATTAAATTGTTTATCTAAGCATACTTTATTTTTCAATTTATATATACATAAATTAAATATAAAATGCATTTATTTATCTATTTATTTATTTTTCTGTCTAAGGATGCTTAATTCATTACATTTATGAATAAATAACTAGAAAAATAAGAAATAAAATATATTGATTGATTGATTGATTGATTGATTTACGTATTGTATTGTATGTATTAATCTAAGTATGCTTTATTTTTTATATATTTATAAATAAACATAAAGAAATACAATTTATGTTTAAATAAATAAATAAATAATTCAGGCTTAGATTTTTTTGCACAAAAAAAAAAAAAAAACTAATGTCAGATTATTGTCCTAAATTCAGATGATGCTTGGTATTTATTGTCTTAATGTTTGTTCTTCAGTCACAGAAAGAGACCCCACCAGCACCATCAACAAATGTGAGCCATTTCATTTACATTACATATTTTATTGCTTTTATAATATTTCCACCTTTTGCATAATTTTTCTAATCATATTTTAGTGAACACCATAAGCAATCCAATAACGCCACAAGAACCCTGCTGTAAAAAAGAGTTGGTTTTGAGAAGTGCTTTGTTGACAATGAAGCATTATAGAAGAATAAATAAAAACCGTATACCCACCTGCTGTTTTGTGCTTGAAATAAAACAAACTGCACTCTTTTCTAAGGTACAGGAAGCACCCAAGGCACCTCCTCCTCCTCCCCCAGCGCCACCTAAGATGGAAAGCAAAGCAGAGCCGGCGGTGAAGAAAGAGGACACGTCTGCAACAAAAGCAGCGGCAGCAGCTGCAACAAAAGCAGAGGGATCTGCCAAGAGCAAAACTAAAGATAGTGCATTAAGCAAACTCTTCCGTTCAAAGGTAAGCCCAAACCTGACAGCAGTAGCAATAATCCACATTAATAAAGCCTTTCTGTTTGGTTCTGGGGTGAGCCTTGGACTCTTATTATACATGTTAAATCTATATGAAGCATTTGTGGCACACCATAACAGAGTAATGTGAATTTGAGGTGTTGCTAGGCAAGGTGGTGTCAAAAGTTCAGGCGGCGACAACCAGTGGAGCCAGAGCTAAGACGTCAGGAGTGGTAAATGATAATAAGCATAGGCTATTCGGATATTAACAGAACTGACCCATTACTGTTAACTCAAGACATGCAAATTAATACAAAGAGCTACTGTTATTTTGCCCTTTGTGTGAGAGATCTGTAATCAGAGCCTAAAACTAACATTTTGCCACACCAGCCAATGCCAAAACTTACCAGTCATAAATATTTTTTACCAGCCATGAAACTGTGTGCATTATTTCTTTAAATAAATTAGTTAATTAATTAATTAATTCAAACATGCTGAACAAATTGAGGAAACACATCCAATTGCAAGTATTATTATTGTTATTATTATTTAATCAAATGATGAAAAATAAACTATAAACTACTTCTATAAAGAAATATCACTATAATACTATTGAATTGTAAAGTATTTCATAATAATATTTTTAAATTGTTATTATTGTAATTGTAATTGTTTATTATTATTATTTAATCAAATTATTAAAAAAATAAACAAATATTCATAAAGAGATATCACTATACTATTGAATTGTAAAGTGTTATTATTATTTTTATTATTATTATTATTATTATTATTATTATTATTATTATTATTATTATTATTATTATTATTATTATTATTATTATTATTATTATTATTATTATTATTATTATTATTATTATTATTATTATTATTATTATTATTATTATTATTATTATTATTATTATTATTATTATTATTATTATTATTATTATTATTATTATTATTATTATTATTATTATTATTATTATTATTAATCCAATTCAATACAAATCAGTAAAGAAATATAATTATAATACCATTGAATTGTAAAGTAGTTTTTTAATATATTTTGAATGTAAATAATAATAATAATAATAATAATAATAATATTATTATTATTATTATTATAACACAGGGTTCTTACACCTTTTCTAAAGTCAAATTCAAGCACTTTTCAAGCATTTTCAAGGTGCATTTTCAAGCTTTTCCGGCACTTTCGTGGTTCAAAATGTATCACATGTCTGAATTGCATATAACATTGCATAATCTAAATAGCCAACATAAAATATATAAATTATAAAATTAAAAAAAGAAAGAATTTATCACAGGATAGGGCTGCAGTATTATGAGAAAATCATTATTGTTGATCGTTCTTGATATTGTAATACAGGGTCTCTGCAGGATTTCTAAATCAAATTAAGACCTACACAAATAAAATTACTATTGTATGAGGGGGGCAGGGCAATGTCTATGGTAACATATTAAACCGTAAAATGTCTGCAAAAAAAAAAGCATGATTTACAGTTCAGATACAGGATTTCACCAAAACAAAAAGATTTATAAAATGATCATCTTCACATTTCAGCCTTTAAACCATTTTTTTTTTTTTCAATAGAAATAGAAACGTGTGTCTGGTTATAATGCTAAACGGTTATAATACATAATATCCAAAATGTGTTTGCAGTGTTTTCACACAAAGGCATTATACGTTACGCCATTCAATTAGTGGAAAACTCACTGGAAATAATGAATGAATCAGTGCAGGTCCATTACGGGGACATCATGCAGCCACTGCCTCATGTCACAACAGCTGCCGACTAAACCATGTGACTCTCCATTCCACCACTTCATAACTGACATCAGATTTATCCAGTGACCAGAGGCTCTTGTAAAGGCTTTGTGTAACCAGTGACTCAGTATCTGTCCCTGCTAGGATAAACGGCCAGTGTAAAGTGCCATAGGAATTGTAGATTATTGCAAAATTAATGCCAATATTTGCTTGCCTGCAGCCTGTTGTGGTGGAAGAGAAAAAGCCGGTTGAGGTGCAGGTAAATACATTTAGCTGATCGATTGTCTCTTTGTGGGCTTCATGGTGGTGGGACTGTCTTCCTAAATAAAATCATTCATCTACTATTTACACCTCCGTACTGGGCACTTTCTATGAACAGTGTTGCACTACTAACACGCTATCCAACTTTTAAAATTAAATAAGTGTCCAAACTTTGACAGAAACCATTGTGGGAAAACAAATATTCTCAGTCAGTTTTTACACATATTATAGTTTTGATTGTATTCATAAAGATCAGCCATTCAGGCATGTTACCGAAATAAGTTTATTGGACATAACATTTTATTTGTAACTATAAACCAACATTTGGTCCCAAAATATTTTTAAATGATTTAGGCTTATCTTCAACCCTGTTACCTATTTTGGATTTTTAAAAACACACAAAAAAATGCATTGCATTTAATTTCCCATACAGCAAAAAAAACAAAAAAATTCAAATATATTTTTAAATATATACAAAAAATGGCCAAAAAATATATTAGCTAAAATATGTTTCAAAATATACTGTATGTACATAAATATATTTTCTACCAATATATTTTTAGCCATTTTTTGTATGTTTTTGAAAATATATTTATACATTTAAAATATATTTTCATAATTTAAAATACTCCAAAAAATGCAATATTGCAATATGTAAAAATATTAAACATTATTAAATCATTATAAATCTACTTTTGATCTCTAGTAGGCCATCCACATTTGTATTTAGCCTAAATGTAGGCTACTGTAAGACTGGAAATGTATTTTCTTGCTCCGAAATACATTTAGGTTGAAACTAAATATATTTTCTATTTTAATATATTTCATTGATCTTTGCAACGTATATTTAGCATATATTTCAAGTATATTTTGGCCACAAAAAAAAAAAAAATTGTCATATGGGTTTACATGCAATTTAACAATGTATTTTGTTAATAGGGTTGCAAACTATCGATAGATAGATAGATAGATAGATAGATAGATAGATAACTAATGATTCAGTCGTGCGCTTTTTCACAATCAGTTGACCATCTTCTTCAATCCTCTCACTGTTCTTTTCTTTTACTGTATATATGAAACGGTCTTCTCTGATCTTTCTCTGACACATCAGGTCGACGCGTCTAAGAGCAGCACTCTCGAGGCCGCAGCCAAACCTGAAGAACCTCCAGCACCAAAACCAGAGGAGAAGAAACTAGAGAAAAAATCCACTTTTGGAAGCAGGTTCAAACCCAAGGTAAAGGCCAGATGAGTTGGAGTGCAGGTGTGTGCGTGTATCAGATGTGTTAGTGCATGCAGTAACAGATTTGTGTGGTTTGAGGTACTGCTCGGCCAGGTGAGCAGCAGGATCCAGGCAGCGGCGTCCAGCGCTGCCTCCAGCATCTCCCTCATGTCTGCTGCAGCGGTAAACGCCGCTATACCAGACCCTTATACATTACCCAGCTGCTCTGACACGCGTGTCTGTGTGTGTCTGTGTGTGTCTGTGTGTGTCTTTTCTCTGACACTACAAGTGAAAATTGAGTCAAAACACAGTGGCACAGTTATTAATGACGTTAATATTTCAGTAATGTAATATAGACTGTTTTCTGAATAATTCATTTACACTAAAATCCTTTACTTTCATATGATGTATTTTTCTTTCTTTCTTTCTTTCTTTCTTTCTCTTTCTTTCTTTC
>NW_015664007.1:233198-242049 GCF_001515625.1 Sinocyclocheilus rhinocerous
ATATATAAATGTTGCTTTATATGTACATTTTACTTAAAAATAATATATGATAATATAGTATATAATATATACACTACCCTTCAAAAGTCAAAATTTGGGGTCAAAATTTTATAATGTTTTTTTTTTTTTTAAAGAAGTCACTAATGCTCACCAAGGCTGCATTTACTTGTTCAACATTACAGTAATAATGTGAAATATGATCGCAATTTAAAACAACTTAAATCATTCTAATTTGCTGATATGGTTCTCAAATTACATCTTTAATTATTATAATTAATTAATTATTATGTAGAAAAAAGTTGTGCTACTGTTATACTTTTTTTCAGGATTCTTTGATAAATTTGAAATTTTAATTTAATGCGTTCTTGCTGACTAAAAGCATTAATTTCTTAAAAAAAAAAAAAAAAATCATATTGACCCCAAACTTTTGAACAAGAGTGTACAAAATATAAAATATAATGTGCATAAGAATAGCATATTCATCTCATTAACCACCGTTCATTTCTATCAACATAAGGCAACAGAGCCCAAGAAGGAGACTCCAGCTGCACCTCCCGTGGCAGAAGCCGCTCCAGCCGTGAAGGTCAAAGAGGAGGCGAAACCCACCGCCCCCGCACCACAAGCGGCCCCGGACAACAAATCAGCCGAAAGCTCAGAGAACGCCTCCCCCAACATGCCCCGCAGGCTGGAGAAGAGGAACTCCCTCCAGCTGTTCTTCAAAAACCTGGTTAAGTAGAAACCCAGAGATTCTCCACAAACCTGTGAGCATTTGCAATCTGTGTAGTTTAACTCTTCAGCTGTATGTAGTTTGCCAGTTAAATGCTGTCGAGAAACATTTTGTAATTCTGTCCGATGTCTAACCATCCTGATTATTTTGATATTGCTGGCTGTTAATCTTAAAATCAGTGATCTTTGAGGTGATGAATTATAATTAGTGCGGCCAAGCTCTTAATTGCATCCAAAACAAGTTTTTTATTATGTAAACAAAAACATTTATTTTGGATGCGATTAATCGCAATTTATCGTTTGACAGCACTAATTACAATACAAAAAATCAACATTTACCGTGTATGAACACTAGATGGCATCAATTACCAACCTATCTAGATTATAATAATAATAATCAATTCCAAATCAGCTTATTTGTATTTTAATAAATGCTGATTAAAATGTAATAAATATTTTAAAATATTTAATTAAATTGGGCACAAATATATAGCATGAAATCTAATAATATTGCATGGAATCTCATTATATAAATATGTAATTCTAATCTTTGTTGCAATGTATAACTTCTTCATAAATAAAATATACTTTTTGTCATGTAATATAAAGAGAATTGTCCCCAATTATGGTTATTTCAAGCGGGATCGTCCCTGTCAGTTTTCTCGGACAAAACTGTCATGACAACTAAATTATCACAGATAATAAAGCACAGAAATTCTCCAAAGCTGCGCTAAAAAAGGACGTGTTGGAGCAAGATCTGGCCCAGTTGTCAGGTTTTGCTTCAGGCACCATTATGGACGAGCAGTAGAAAAACACACACTTTCTTGCTAAGTTAGGATCTCTAATGTTGCGTTATGCGTTGGTGTGTCTCACAGGGCCAAAAACGCCATTCTGATGCCGGAGTGCAAACGGACCCTGTGGCACCCGAGAAGGCCAAATAAAACCCCACCTTTGTTTTGATCGCTCATCTGTGCCAAAACCATTGGCAGCCATGCGCATAAGAACATATTTACCATAGTTGGGAGGTACTATGCTGACTTGCAAGGCCCAAATTTGAAGTAACTATCAAATAATAATCCCCATGCATTTAGTGAGAGCAGAAGCAAGTGTAATGATATACCCCGTTAAGCATGTGTTTTCGACTGGAGGGAGGAACTTGTGTTGTTTTCCTGCAGAGAACCGTGTCAGAGTTGCGTGGTGTGGCATGAGATGGAAAAGTGAAAGTGAAAATGTAATATTGCATTTAAGATGAACTCCCTTTTCTGTGCATGTTAAAATGTAAAATATGTTAACTGTACTAACACTATACTCGTATCGCATTGCAATTCACATGCATTGTGCATTAAAACCGTTGCATTAAGATGCCTTTTCACCGGGACAAAGCAAACAATATGCATGTTTACATGTGAAAAGAAATTATTTATGTAATCATACACTATCTGATTGTGAAAACAATGACCCATCGTCTGCTTATTTCAATCACTGAAACCTACAAAGCCAATTGGAATTCCACTTAAAGTGCAAAACTTCTGAATCACTTTAATAGACCCGTAGAAATCAAAATAGTTTGTTTAACATAATGTCAATCAGATTAAGCACCATATACCAACTTACTTGGTTATTTAAGTTTTCATTAAAAAAAAACTACTTTTTGTTTATTAATCATAACTTACTAACTAAACCACATTACATTTATTGTCTTTTTATATGCTTGGCCGTCCAGTTCTGACCAGGGGAGACTAAAAGAAATTAAGCTAGTTAAATGTTTTATTTTCTTTCTTATTTTCTGAGCGTATCACTTAGAGCAGTATGAAATAAATATGTGGTATACAATTATGCAATATACAATGTACATTCAACTCTCTGCCGCAGTCGCATGTGTTTTATGAGTTTCTTCCTATTTTTCTCTACGTTTGTAAAGAGTAGATGGGCCTAATTCAGACTATATCCATGAATCTTTCTGTATCTCCTTTGTTGCATTTTTGTCTATTTAACCAATTTATCAAAATAAAAGAATCATTTCTCTCCTCTGTAAAATGACTCATTCTGTATTTAAAACTATGAAGAAATATATATATAAAAAAATGATTTTTACATTTTCTGAAAAAAAAGAAAGAAAAGAAAATGTGTGTACTGGTGTAAAACCACTATGCTAGGTTTCCATATGGTGCAAAAAAAAAAAAGCAAAAAGTAAATTTGCTAAAATGTTAAATTTTTTGTGTAAATGTCTTCTACTAATATATTTATTTAGCCTTAAAAAAAACAAAAAAAACATTAACATTAAAATAGGCTATATTTTGCCCTCTATATACTTTAGTTTAATAAAAAAACATTCACATATCACATTTAAGGAAAAACTTTATTTAGCCTAAATGTTTTTTGTTTTGTTTTGTTTTTTTGCCTAAAATATTTTTGCTAATTGATTTTTTGTTATATTTTTGTTATATTGAGCTCATATATTGAGCAGTGAACATACATACACACACACACACACACACACACACGCACGCACGCACGCACACTCACACACTCACACACACACACACACATATACATATATACACATATATATATATATATATATGTATGTGTGATTTCGTTTACAGCTAATTACAATAGTTTACTTTAAGTTTTATAATAGTTTACTTTAAGACATTATAATACCATGCATATGTTTACTTTATAGTTGACATTTGCGGCTTAATACTATAGAAAAGCAGTACAAGTTTTTCAGTTAGTGTTTTCAGCTTGTTCATTTTCATATAAAAATATGGCATGCAGTTGCTTCAAACAATATTATAAACATCATTCAAAGTAAATTGTGATAATCGTAATTAATAATTGCAATTACATTTTCAAGGGAATAATCAACAATTATGATTTTTGTCATGATCGTGCAGCCCTACAAAAGATGCATGGCACTCTCAGTATTATTGTGAGTGCAGTGTGCTGCTGCATTCTGGTGTTTTCTCACATAGGCACCGTCCCAGCTGTGTGTGTCTGTGTCTGTGTGTCTGTGTGTCTGTGTGTGTGTGTGTGTCTGTGTGTGGCTGTGTCTGTGTCTCTGTGTGTGTGTCTGTGTGTGTGAGTGTGTGTGTGTGTGTGTGTGTGTGTGTGTGTGTCTGTGTGTCTGTGTGTCTCTGTGTCTGTGTGTGTGTATGTGTGTGTGTGTGTGAGTGTGTGTGTGTCTGTGGGATCGTGGGTTTGGGGCTGGAGAGGGGTTTGCTGGAGGACCCTTGTCAGCACTAATGTGTGTCACAGCCGACAGACCGAGAGATCAGAGTCTGGATCAGATTCCAGGAGCCTCAGGAGGCTGAGACCTTCCCAGAGTCTTAATTCTTCATTATTCTTCCCCAATTATCTGTTTTATCCAAGCTTTGGTTAAGCTGACTTTGGTAAGATTTTTTTCAATGTTTCTGAAAGAAGTCTCTTCTGCTCACCAAGGCTGCGTTTACTTGATTTAAAAATAGAGTAAAAACAGTAATATTGTGAAATAGTATTACAATTTAAATTTACTGTTTTCTACTGTAATATATTTTAAAATGTAATTAATTCCTGAATTTTCAGCACCATTACGCCACATGATCCTTCAGAAATCGTTCTAATTTGCTGATTTGCTGCTCAAGAGACATTTAGACACACATACACACTCTCACACAGACACATGCGTTCGTGGGAAGAAAATGTAGCTATAGAGTTCCAGCATTAGTGGCAGTGCTTGAGGATGATTTGTTAGGTGTGCTACCTTCAACTATTTGTGTATTAAAGAGTGCTGCTGACAGAGGGAGGCTGAACAGAGCCGCCATTGTCCTGCAGACTCATGACCGCTCTCATAACTGTCACCAACGCTTCTCTGAGAGAGATGTGATGTCTCTGAGACCCTCATACTAACCTTACACAAATGAGTGTGAGACCTGCTGACCATTAAAGACATAGTTCACCACGAAATGAACAATGTGCCATCATTTACTCGACCTTGTAACTTTTGAAACTTATATGAAAGAGAGTCATAAGTGTTTGGAAGAACATGAGAGTGAGCAAGGGCGTAGAATTTAGTAGGGATGTTAGGGACATGTCCCTACCAATATCCAGCGACTACTAAATTGTCCCTATAGCAATCATTTTGATCAAACAATTAAATATATCTATATGTGACCACTGTTGTCATAATTTCAGCGTCATCTGAAATAAGTCCTAACATTGATATTACCTGAGAAGTTAAATGCAAGAAAACTGCACGCCTTCAAGGATGTGCATTTAATACATGTGCGGAGTAAGAACATAAAAGGGAGCAGAAGTGTTTAAAACATACGAGCACAATGATAAAGTTTACACTCTTTAACTGTATGTTGTTAAACTGAATGTACAAAGCAAACTATTAGATGAAATATCTACAAAATATAAATAAATAAAAAACAATATAAAAATCACTGAAATAAGAGTGTGTAGTTTATCTGTGAATCAGATGTGCATGAAGGTTGTGTCCGTTACTATAGCAACAGTAGAGTCCCTGTCAGAATCATCATTGGTCCAATTCATTGATAATATTAAATAACATTTTTAATATTAAAAAAAGCCTAATTAAGACACCCAGCGCTCTGATGCTGCTGTAATGTTGTTGGTTTTACATAATCAAAACTGTGTAATTATTGCCTGATGAATATGCTAACATAAAAAAACTCTCTATGAATTATGAGTATGTTGGCTACCATAGCAATAAACTTTAGATGACATGAAACTGTAGTCATAAATGTGAAAATGTTGGGGTAGTTGGATGGGTGTTGCCTGCTGTTATGTCTCCACCAATGTCAAAATCAAACCTACACCCAAGAGAGTGAGTAAATGATGACCGTTATTTTCAAGTGAATTGTACTTTTAACCTCCCATTAAATTACTTTTTAACCCTCTATGTTAGGTTTATATATATATGTAGTGCTGGGCAACAATTAATCGCATCCAAAATAAAAGTTTTTGTTTACATAATATATGTGTGTGTACTGTGTATATTATATTATGTATATAAAAATACACACACACACAGTATATATTTAGAAAATATTTACATGTATTTACATGTATATATTTATATTCACATAATTTATATTATATATAAATATGTTTAATATATAAACATAATATATTTTTCTTAAATATATAATACTAAAACAAGACTGATATGATGTTTGTGTGTAAAATTTTTGTTTGTGTTCATTATTTGAAATAAAATAAATGTACACTGAAATGGAATAAAAAAATATTTTACAAACTTATTTTATTTCAGCTAGTTGACAAAGCAACATTTAATTTGAACTTGATGTACTAAAATAACTAAAACTAAATAAACTATAAAACGAATAAATGAAAATTAATAAAACATATAAACCTATAATAAAATAAATAAAAAAAAATAAAAAAAATGCACTACAAAAATACTAAAACTTGAACTAAAATTAAAGTGAAAATATAAAAAAGTTAAAATTAAATTAAATATTAATTAAAACTATAATAGTATATTAATGATACTAAAATAACATTGATAAGAGTTCCGTGTGTAAAACAAAACTTGTGTTACTTGACTAAATAAATGTTAACTGAAATATAATACAATATAATGAAAAAATTAAAATAATAATATCAATTAAATAAAAAAATTATTTCAGCTAGTTGCCAAGGCAGCATTTCTCATCTTTGTTTAGATTAACTTTAAGTACTAAAATATTGTATCTAAAACTAACTAGAATAAAAGAAAATTAATTTAAAAATGTATGCTACATAAAATGAATAATGCACTACAAAAATACTAAAACTTGAACTAAAATTAAAGTGAAAATATAAAAAAGTTAAAATTAAATTAAATATTAATTAAAACTATAATAGTATATTAATGATACTAAAATAACATTGATAAGAGTTCCGTGTGTAAAACAAAACTTGTGTTACTTGACTAAATAAATGTTAACTGAAATATAATACAATATAATGAAAAAATTAAAATAATAATATCAATTAAATAAAAAAATTATTTCAGCTAGTTGCCAAGGCAGCATTTCTCATCTTTGTTTAGATTAACTTTAAGTACTAAAATATTGTATCTAAAACTAACTAGAATAAAAGAAAATTAATTTAAAAATGTATGCTACATAAAATGAATAAAAAACGACAAAACATACCACAAAAATAACTAAAACTTTAACTGAAAGGAAGGAACCTGCTGAAAACATCATTAACAGGCCATTATCCCTGTATGCTGCTTTGAAACAATCCATACTGTATAAAGCGCTATAGAAATAAAGGTGACTTGACTAAAAATCAAGTGAAAATATTTTTTAAAAAGTACTATAATAGTATATAAATGATTCTAAAATATCACTGATATAATGACGTGTAAACATTGAACAAAAAAAAACTTAACACAACTTCAATCTCCCCTCAGTCTGGATCAACAAAAGATCTTTTACAGGCTTTTATCACGGCAGACATAATTCCTGCTGCCCCCAAAGCCTTTGTGATGTCAGAACAATAGGAAGTGAGCGGGGAGGCCTCTCAGTCACATGTGCTGCCTTTGATGAACATTCAACACTGGCTTGTGTGACACACACTCAGGATGGAGCAAGAATAATCCAGGTGAAAGACGATTCAGCTCAGTTTGCTATTAATATCTTCACTTTACAAACATAAACAGATGCATAAGTCATAAGTCATAAAAAGGACATGTAATTAAGAATGCTCTCATTTTAGATTAAGATAGTAGCAGTGGTTTCAAATGTTATCTTTTTTATGTCAATATTTACGCCTGACGAACATGTTCGCTTTGGATTTTAAAAGTATCTTAAGAGATGACTCAATTAATGTTAGCTGGTCATTTCGTGTCCGGATCAAAAAACTGTGAAATTAGTTTTTTTTTTTGTGAAAAGTTAATTTTTTTGGCCAATGAAGCTTTTAGCAATTATCTAAAATGCATCTGATCACTCTACACAATAATCTAGAAACAAGGTGAATGAACACCACAACAGCTTAAGCAGCGAACTTTGCAAAACACAAAATTTATGATTTATGATATGAATAATTTATAGGAGCCTGATAAAAATGCCATTTATCTCAGATATATTATATATAGTTGTAATGTTACAAAAGATTTCTATATTTATTATGCCTTTTATTTATCAAATAAAAAAAACAGCTTTGCATCACAGGAATAAATTACATTTTAAAATATTTTCAGATAGAAAACAGTTATTTTAAATTGTATTAATGATAATAATAATAATAATTGTAATAAAACTTTTGATCAAATAAATGCAGCCTTGGTGAGCATGAATGAATTCAAACACATTTAAAAATCACACCAACCCCAAATTTTTGAATGGTAGTGAAAATTTAAACAAAACATTAAAGCATTAATGCTAACTTTCAAATATGGTACATAATTATGACATTTAAGGAGAAAAAAATATGCATGTATAAAACAAATCAGTAAGTATGAGCTGCTGTGCACTTGTTACTTGCAGGATTATTGTCAGGATTATCATGTGTTAGATCACCTGATCAGACATTAACTGAAGCTGAGCTACTGAACAATCTTTTTAAAAGGCCTGTTTTGTAAACTTTCCCCCTTCATGCTGCGCAAAACTTTCCATTATGGAAACTAATGACTGGGTTCAAGACTTGGAATGACTTCATTTAGTGTGTACTAAACATTTAATCAAAAAGCGCTCCTTGAGCTCTTTGGACAGTTACTGCTGGTGAACAGAGACTGATGTGGATTTGTTGACTGTGTGGCCCTCCTGACAGCTGTGAGCCGCAACTCAGAGCCTCTCTCTCAGAGAAATGATTGCAATAGAGCATGCGTCTGTAAGCCAGCATTCAGAGCAGAGATGAATGGGAAGCACACAACACAGCACTGCCTGGACACTCTTCAATGGATTTACTGTAGCTACAAAAGAATGGGAGGTTTGACTTTGGAAACTGAAATTAATAGTTCCTGCCAAAGAAATCCTTTATGACACTGCAAAGGGTTGTGCCAATAATCAATGCCTCATTATCATGAGCCAAATTGCATGTGTGTGTGTGTATATATATGTGTGTGTGTATATGTGTATATATATATATATATATATATATATAT
>NW_015664007.1:242808-251833 GCF_001515625.1 Sinocyclocheilus rhinocerous
ATTGCATTAATATTATAATAATATCATAATGCTACGGCTTTATTCCCAAAATATTTCAACTTTAATCTCATATGGCTATGACTTCATTCTCACAATTTTAAATTTATTGTTAAATTATTTTTTATGATTTTAATCTTGTAATCTCAGATATATTTATTTTTTACTCGACACTAAAATGCAGTCGTAATATGTATATGTAATATGTATACAGAGTTGTAATATTCTCCATCATATGAAAATGCAAATTAAAAGATTAAAAAAAGTTTTGTTGCTGCCTTAAATTGCATACAATTATAATTTCCAAACTGCATATAATAATAATTATTATTATAATAATAATAATAATAATAATATAGTATTACAAGTTTTTCAATTACACAAGATTATACTTGGAAATTTAAGGCAGCGACTAAACTTAAGTTGTTATTGCATCAATTATTTGAATGAGTAATGGAAAAACATCTATCTATATATCTATTGTTCTATCGTTCTATCTATTATAATGATGCTATTCTTCATGTAAAAAGAACAAGTCTATGTAACTGCTATTATAGCACTTCTTACTGTATCAAATAACAACTTAACTTATATGTTTCCTTTATAGATGAAACACCAAACCAATGAGGCTCTCTTTTATTTCTCTGGGCAAAATAATAAAATAGCATGGCATTTAAATCCTCAAGAACGAAGCAAAAGCAAAGAGCCTTAGGGAGATTCCCAAGAGCTGCATCTTCCTTTCCATGAGGGCTGGGTTTGGAAATATGGGGGATGGGGACACTGACGCTTTATTCACATGCATAATATCGAACTTAATAAAGGGGTCATATGATGCTGCTAAAAAGAACTTTATTTTGTGTATTTGGTGTAATGAAATGTGTTTATGCGGTTTAAGGTTAAAAAAACATTATTTTCCACATACTGTACTTTATTCGTTGGGATTGATTCATAAGTGTTTTGATTCGCTAAAAAAGAACGGGATCCTACGAGTCACTTGTTCACGGGAATCAAACTAAACATGTGTTTGATTCACTAAAATGAACCGACTCTGTAGAGCGATTCATTCGATAATCACGCTGCTGTTCTGGCTGCGTGTGTTTTTGATTGATTCCTTGAAAAGATTCGACTCACAAAGAACCGTGCGTTAACGAATCGGACATCCAAGGCTACCCACGAGAGCGCGCCCTCTCTCTCTCTCTGAACGCAACAGCTGCATAGTGAGTGATTTGCAAACATTGAAAGCAAGGCATTTCGTCCGGCTAACAATTGGCTAACTCAGCTAATCAGATTTCTAGAAAGAAAGAAGCTACCAAACTAACATCCCATAGATATTATTAGTTACTATAGTGATTGCTGGCACACAATAAGAATACCTGACGAAGTCTGAACATAATGGTAGGTATGGAGGGTGAGTTCCTTATTTTCTATATCACTCATCGCTAGCGTGTCGTTAGCCAAATTTCTATTATCAGCACGAGCACAGGTTAATCTAACCTCACCAAATGTAACGAACGGACACATATGCTTTAGTTAAACACCGATACTCTGATATATGAAACGAAATAGAAGAGGATGATAAAGTTGGTGTATTTTTTTGTTTGGCAAGAACCGCATTAAAATATCGTTTGCTGTTCTTCCTTATCTTGAAAGGGGAAAGAATAGAAAACAACTTAACAAAAGTTTCAGCCATCCCCCAAAAACGAAGATATAAAGTTGTATTTTGATATCCGCCCTGTTATATTATACCATAATAGCTTTTGATGCAGCCATAGCTAAACAAGTTATTCTAATAGCTACAAAGAAGAAGGAACTTTTGTATAAGTCTGGCCTGGTTTGTCATAATAATGATTTTATGTTATGTTTTTGTTTGAATATCTATTCCGTCTTGTTTTTATTGTTTCTTCCTTCAAGCTATGTTGATGGGTTTTATTGATTTATTCGAGTAATTTCACTTCTACTTGACCACATAGTGATCTCATTGTTCTGTAGTAAAAACATCTTAACTGTAGTTAGGGAGGAGTTTTGTAGCACATTCCAAAAAGGAAACAAAAAGAGAAAAAGAGTACATGCAGGTATATTGGCGAGGAGGTATGTAGTAAAATAACTACTAAAGCTGCTGATCAAGTTAGAATGATCACGTGTCAGGAAATTACAGCCACATTAAAGACACGCTTCCACACACGAGGCGTTATTATTTATATAAAGCATGATTTCGTTTATAACGCGCGTCGTTTGCATACTTTCTATTATGCTTTAGAAAAAACGATACTAATAAACGTTGCATTATTAGGTCGGTAACCGTCGTTTTAATTAGCAGCTATAGCCACATCTCTCCATTTGTGCTCGACGTCAAATGAGCCCAGTAGTAACGTTATTGTGTTTGAATACCTTGTTTTACATACCGTGTGTGTGTGTGTGTGTATACACACACACACACACACACACACACACACACATACATATATATATATATATATACACACACACATGCATATATATATATATATATATATATATATATATATACACACACACATGCATATACATATATATATATATATATACACACACACACATGCATATACATAATAAACCATTATATGCATAATCTTTATATGCAATGTATATAATACATGTATATAATATATATCGCAAATAAAGTTTATGCATATCATGGTTTATTATGTTTTAGGCATATAGAGTGTATGTATATAATGGTATGAGCACTTTTCTGAGATAATTATTGAGTGGCGGTTGTTTTTCTCTAACTGTTTTTTTTTTTTCCCCCCCTGTTTTTCACTTATTTGCATGAGCCAGCCGCTCCATTTATTGTTCTATAAGACAGTTGCTATAAGTGTAGCTGACACTCTCTTTTTAAGAACTTTTAAGAAATTTGGATGGTTTGGGGGCCAACAAACACGCTGTTCTTGTGAACAGGTTGCATGGCAAAGCCCAAACAAAAGAGTGAGATAAACAGCAGCTGGTCTCTAGCTGTTTCTTCTTCAGCATGTCAACTAACCGTGTTTTAGGCTATTATAATGACCCAAGCATAGGTGGGGCCATTAACTTTTTCATTTTGTACTATTTAGGTTATCTAAATAGAACTTTTCTGCATTTGAAGGTAAATGGCTTTGCTCAGGATTACTATCTGAAGGATTTTGAGAAGCAAACGGCATTGTTTGTTGAAATCAGCATGGCGAGGCATGTCATTAGAGTATGTCTGCATAATGTAAAATAATTCTGATTGTTTTCTTTTTCACTTGCTTTTTTAACAGTTGTTATTCAGTAGATATCTGATGTGCAAAAGCTTCCTTTTCAGCCTCCGTTTCTCTCTCTCTTTTTTTTTTTTTTATTCAGCCTCGGTTTCTCTTTTTTTAGTACCTAACCTTAGCGAAGCCTGTTTTTTGTTTGTTTGTTTGTTGTGTTTCCCTAAAAGTGAGTTGAACTATGCGTGTATGTAGGGAATAGCAGGGGATTGTTGGCATTGTATGATTGCGATTGATTGATTCTTTTTTTTTGTTTGTGTTTTAGGTATTGCTTTGTATTGTATAATAAGCACTTGTGTGTGCAGTTTAAAAAGATTGGCAAGATGCCTGAAACTTCGCATTTAGGCTTGAATAAGAGTGTCGAAAGTTGGGTGTTATATTGGGTGTTATATAATATCCTAAGAAAAAGATAAATGTGATTCCTCATATTTATTGGCTTGTTTCAGCATGGAAGATAGGCTAAAAGGTTGCAGAACAATGCTGTGACTCCACGTTAGACCTCACGAGTGAGGTTTCACAGATATTGTGAAGGACACCGCTGTAGATAGGCATACGACTCTGGCTTCCTGTTGCCTCACAGTAATGCATCTAAAGAACAGCATTTCATCAGTTTTGTCCCTGAAAATCTTTCTAAAAGTTTTCCCTTCATGTTGTGTAAAAGTTGATGCCGGATCTGTGTGCAATTTATTTGAACTCAGACAGTGTTTTCTTTGTTTGTGATGTATTTATATTTACTGAAATAATACTTTCAGTAAGCATTTGGGCACTATGTATGTGCGTATGTATTTACACTGCCATTTCAAAGTTTGGGATCAGAAAGATTTTTAATGTTTATTTAAAGAAGTCTCTTATACTCATCAAGGCTGCATTTATTTGATCAAAAATACAGAAATAAAACAGTAATATTGTGAAATTATTTTCAGCATCATTACTCCAGTCTTCAGTGTCTCATGATCCTTCAGAAATGGATGTGCTGCTATATATATATATATTACTGTCCTGTTTAGTTGATTCTAACAATTGTTTCCATTTTGTTTTTATAATTTATGTAAACAAGACAAATGACATCAAAGGACTTGAAGGTCAAATGCTAGTTGGCAGCATTAAAGCTATAAAATGGCTGCTTATTTTTTATAATATATTTTTATAATGTATTGTGATTGGTAATGCAGTTTTTTATGACCTCTAATCAATTGAGATTGCTACATGGATATTTGTACAATTAAAAGTTGGTTTGTCACTCTCCTGGACCATTAAAATTGATCTAGTGAAATAAAAAAGTTGATTAAAATTTGTGAAGAACAATAAAATGGAGATCAATTGCAGCATATAAGTTACAGCATCTCTTATACAAACTTGTATATACAATATAATATTAACCTTAAAACTTAATAAAACATGTCTTGGTCATGGTGCAGTGACATTCCCATTAGAATAACTTGGCAAAGAGGACTTTTCTCAAGGGTACAATTATTATAGACTAACACTGTACTCTCAGCAACCCTTTAGCTGCTTGTCCATTCCCAATTCAGATAACTTGAATTCGGTCACAACTTTTGGCTGTTGGCCCAGATCTTTAACCACAAGGTTACTATTGTGTTTTACTCAGTCTGTGTTACCTTAAATGATGCATATTTTCAAAATTGAAATAACGGCGCTATAACTACAAAATGTTGAATGCTTTTTCTGTTTTTAGCAGTGAGTAAGTTATATTTGCTGTATGCCAAATTGCAGTGTACTTAAAACAACTTTTCTTTTGACTCCAGTTTACTTTAGAAACTTAAGCTAAACATCAAACTTAGAGCCCTATGTGGTTGCTAATCTTTTTTAATGATCCATGTGACAGATCATGTTTCATCTCAAGTAACAGTATAAAAGAGATGAGCACTTGTTTTCTCTCCCCCATTAATGTAATCATCTGTATTTGTAAGTGTAGTCCTGAGTAGAACTGGCCACACCTGATTTTGTCTTTTTTTTCTTTCATTTCAGGTTTTGCCTGTCAGGACAATTCCTCTGTGTGAATCACAAGAAATCAACTGATCAAGTTAATGCCCCATTACCTGGCAGTGACTGGCAAGCCTCGACTGCTTCTCTTGTACAGGATGGATCATACGGGTGTACTGAAACTCTTAGTATACGCACTGTGCTGAAATTTAAGAAGTCTGTTAGGAAAATTTGGCAAGTTCCATGGTAGTGTTCCAAGTGTTAAGAGTATGTCCTTCATGAGAATTTCAAATGAATGACAATTCTTTCACATGTCTCGTAACTTTCAACATATTGTTTCATACAAGCTTAAAACTGAAACTAAATAATAAAGAAATAGCCAAGTAAATTCCTGCTGACATGCCTACCCACCCATTGATCCCATATGTGGAAAGTCCTGATGGACTAGGTCATGACATTCACAGCCACAGCAATGCAAGCATGCCTGGTACTGGATCTAGCATGACGCCCCACACCAGCGTGGTGGAAAAACCAGACACGTTGGCAGAAAGTAGCCTACCTCTAGAGTGCATGTTTTGCGAGGAGACTTTCCTGCATCAGGAAGACCTGGGACCACACCTTCTTTCCCAGCATCCCACAACATTCCATGCTCCCGCAGTGTTGCGTGTGGAAGCGGAATTCTTAACTCCCAGCGAAAGGGCTCGTTCTAAAACCTGCCCAGCTGTGGAAAAGAATGAGGAGCTCTGTTGCGTTGTGTGCGTCCAGGCCGTTGCAGATGCAACCGAGCTGGAAACGCACATGCGGAAACACAAGGACTCTTTCACGTACTGCTGCGGCCTCTGTGGACGTCGTTTCAAAGAGCCATGGTTCCTAAAAAACCACATGAGAACCCATGGCGGAAAAGCTAAACACAAAAACCAGGACCTGGAGAGCCCAGCCACTGTTAATGAGGTCATCCAAGACCAGCCCCCATCACCTGTGCTCACGTCGTACAAAATGTGCATGGTATGTGGCTTCTTTTTCCTGAACAAGGAAGTTCTGGCTGAGCACAGCAAGGTCCACAATCGTGAACTGGAAGTGGATGAGAACGTCTCCTCCGACAGCCACCCTGCTGAGGAGGTTCCTGTCTCTCAGAAGGCATTTTTGCAGACCCTACAATTGCTTCCTTCGGGTGCGAGAGAAGAAGCTGAACGGAATCATCCATCTGGACGCTGGATATCCCAACTTGATCCTTTCAACACCTACCAGGCCTGGCAGTTGGCCACCAGAGGCAAGATCGCAGCAGGTCCGAACTTGGCCAAGGAGCTCAATGCAGACTCCAACTCTGACAACGAGGACTCTGGTTCTGAAAAAGAGGAACTGGGGGCCATTTGGGCTTCTGGCGGTGGAGATAAACCTAGGCGAGGCCTACGAAGTGAACTCAAGCCTAGCGAGACTCCTTCCCCATCACCTGAGCAAAAGAGTCTGATTCGTAAGGACAAGCCAACAAACTGCGAAGAGTGCGGCAAGATCTTCAGGACGTACCATCAGTTGGTCCTCCATTCTCGAATCCACAAGAAGGAACGAGGGGGAGCAGAGAGTCCCACCATGCCTGTAGATGGGAGGGCCCAAAGCGTAGGCTCTTGTAGTAGTTCATCTCTTGACAGAGCAGAGGAGTACTCAGAGGATGGCTCAGAAGAGGGAGTGCCAGTTGACGCCTTTAATCCAGGTATTATTACCCAAGTACTTGGAATTGTTTTCGCTTTTATATTCGTTTTAATTGCTCGGTAAAAATAACTTATTGTCATCTGTCAGAAGTTGATCCACAGGGCACTCAAGATTGTCATCTTTTCAAATTATGTACACCATAATTACCCAGAAATGTGCACTCTTTGCTTCAGAAGAAGCTACTTCTGTCTCAAGGGTTCAATGGTACCTTTTTATGCCGGTGCAGAACTTAGGGCTCCCTCTGCTGGTCAGAGAAAACTCTTGCATATTTGACTTATGGACATTCTGTAGTGCAGCTTGCAGTTTAAAATTTCTATTCTAGAATACCATGTATCATTTAAGGCTTAAACTAAACACGTCACTTTTCCTACAGAAAATATTGAGGAAGGATCGGGAAAAATTAAGCTGAAAATTCTTGCTCCAAGAAAATGCAGTTACTGTGGCAAGACTTTCCGCTCGAACTATTACCTCAATATTCATCTCAGGACACATACTGGTTAGTTCTTTGTTGTATTGTCTTTTTACATTGTGTTGGGTCTAATTTTGCCTTGCTTTATGTCTGCAGTGGCTTGTATTCCAGGATGAAAGTAGTTTGCCTATTTTCTTTCTTATTTAAACATTGACATCTCATTTTACAGGTGAAAAACCTTATAAATGTGAATACTGTGACTATGCCGCAGCACAGAAAACATCTTTGAGGTACCATCTAGACAGACGTCACAAGGACAAACCTTTCACAGAAATCCCGAACATTCCTGCAACATCGTCTGCAAGAAGTATCATCAAGGCCATTGAACCTCCCAAGAATGTAAATGAGAAACAAGCCTTAAAACCAGCCAAACAATGGCTTGCTCCTAAACCTCTGCCTGCCAGTGTTAAACATGAACCTGGCATGAGCAAAGCCGTTATTAACAGCACAAGTCCTTCCATTCAAGTCAAGAAAGAGTATGTTAGTTCTCCCGGCGCAGCTCCTTACACCCCTGTGGGTGAGGTCAACAAAAAATACCCGTTACCGGTAAACCCGAAGATGGAGAAGGAGGCTACCGAAGGACCTTTGAATTTGTCCCTCAAAGTGCCACTTCCTGTATCTGCTACCTCAGTACCCAGAAACCCGTTATCGACCAACATGTGTACCTCTTGCTCCTATGAAACCCTTTACCCTGAGGTTCTCTTGATGCATAAAAAGCTCATCCACAAGAAGTTGGATGTCAAGAAGAATGGATACAGGGGACCTCAGAAACAGAAACGGTACACTGGTTGCCCGCCGGCTCTTGAGGGCAAAGATGTCACTCCTTTGCCTCACATCAACAGGAAGCATCCCCGTCGGACCGCATCCCCATTGCGCCAGCCAGAAAAACTTGGGGAGAAGCTTCCGAAACAACCTCAGATGTCTAAGATTTCTCCTGCGAAAGATCACTGGAGGGATCAGCACCAGGAGGGCCAAAGGGGCAGGGAATCGGATGCAACCAGCTCGCTTTCTAGAATCTCAGAGCAAGAATCTAGCAGAAAATTAAAAGTGCCTTTGGTAATTGATCGAGAGTTCTTCAAGCAGAGGCCTGGCCTGAATCAGGAGATGAATCGGAGGGCAAGCATGGGCAAAAACGGAATGGTTTGGCCCACAGATCCAGCTAGACTTTGCCTTTCGGACCGTTTCCGAAACATGACGCAAACGGACGTCGGCGAACCCTCTAGCAAGAGACACAAGTCCTTTGAGCCTCTACATACTGCATCTGGACGGCTTGGAGAGGATTTCAACCGAATCGTGCCCTCCAGCAGAAATGCGAAAACCTCGTTGCAGGCGAACTCGCCCTTGGGTTCGGTTAAGGTGACTCCCACTGCATCTCCCAACAGCATGCAGGCTGACTGGAATGTCATCAACCTGCTCCGCACCTACACGCCCAACAACCTGGCCTCACTCTATCACCCCACCACTGCAGGTTCCAGCCATGCTGTCATGGCCTCACCGGTCACTGGTGAGTATTTACAACACGATTGTGAGCAATTGCTCATTGGCTAAAAGAAATAGCTTTTGCCTTCAAATAAGCATAAAGAATTTTCATACATTATTTGCCTTTACTTACTGGTCTTATTTAACATTTGCATATATATAT
>NW_015664007.1:251985-257701 GCF_001515625.1 Sinocyclocheilus rhinocerous
TATATATATATATATATATATATATATATATATATATATCTTTACGTTTAGGGTATAGTGTTAAAATAACATTTCAAGCATTTTTCCTTTAAGAAAATGCAGGCAGGAGCTTTGAAGAATTATTTGAAGTTTTAAGACTTCACCATGGCCTAAATGGTCTTGGCACTTGTTTAGTGAGGAGGTGGCTTGGGATCATGACTGAACACTACCCCGTATGCTCCTCTCTTTAGGGAGCAGGTCCTTGATCTTCCCTCATTACTCAACTAGTATGACTCAGAGGAGAATCCAAACCAGTCCTCTAAGTAATGAACGCTGTGGACCTTCAGATAAGAGCTCTTAGACCTATCCAGGGTAAATGTCTTCAGCAGACCTCGCTCTCATGTATTGCATTGTAGTTTTTGTAGCTAATCGCACTGTTTCTCCTCCACAGCTTCGAAATACGTAGATAAAACGCTGATGGCGACGGTGGGGTCCTTGGCCGGAAGAAAAGTTTAAGTGATTTGATGTTGCTCACTGTTCTTCAGACACTACCGCTGAAGGGATTGACGTGTTGGAAGGATGTACTGTGTGGATACGGGCCTGAGCTCTGCTCTATCCTTGGCTGCAAGGCAGAACGAACTTGGACTGCAGCCTTGAACAGTGTTGTTTTGATTCAATTTGCATTCCATTATGGCAATAGATTCATCTGCGGTGCACTTAACACAAAGCTGAACGTCAGACGCACTCCGTGCATGACAGTTGACTTGTGAATCTGTTGTGGGTCGGTGGTTTATGATGATGGCCTCAATACTAATAATCAAACCACAAGCCCAGCAAGTGCCTCCATTTACTTTTTATTAAAAGCCTAAATACACGAGTGGATGGCACTGACCAAATAAACAAAGAGGGGCGCTGTGTTTTTTTGCTTTCCTCTAATCGTGTCTGTATTGTTAATGTTTAACATCTCTTTTGCAGGTCAACTTTATGCTATGCACAGAACGGGAAGTCGATAGTTTCCGAAGTTAGAAACTTTCTCATTTGTATAAAATCTAGCTGCTGTGTTACCGTCTCTGATGCGAGACTTCTGAAGCAATGGTGACGTACTGTACTGTTGTATAGGTACATTTAAAAGTAAAATAAAGAAATGCAGGGACTGCGTGGAACCTCTTTCACTGTGACAAAGACATTCAACGGGATCCTCAGGATTGATGAGAAACATAACTGTGATGTTTGCGCCTCCACTGCTGAGCAGTTTCTGCCAAATATGTGGTGAGCATTTTTGATGTGATTGTTACGTTTTCATACACCAGAATTGTTTTGTTATTGTCTTTTTTTTTTCTTTTTTACTTAATAATCAAGTGTATTTATTTTCAGGCAAGTGTGTTGCTTTATTAGGTTGTATGTGGAACAGTGACTAAAGCTCGTCGTGGTTTCTGTTACTGTCTGAGTTCAGTATACTAACTCTGAAGATGTTTGGAGAGTTAACTTATTTTGTAATATTTAAGGGGCTTTCATGAGCTGAAGCAAATGCATCATATTTCATTGATGATAAACTTGAACCGTTTTATTTTTTTTCCGTTTGCTTCACACCACAATGATGAATCGCCCCTTATTTAGTTTTCTTGTGAGTCATAGATCAGTTAGGCTGAGTGATAATGGATTTCTAATCGACTTTGGTCAAAAACCAACGCTGCTTCATGCTAAACGCAGGTTCGATCTGTCTTTCTGGTTTTTGTCCTCGCTCCCGCTCAGTATTTTGATTCACACCGAATTGGGTTTGTGTAGGTAGTTTGGTTTAAAATGTAGTGGCCACCAAGTGTTTGTAGTTGTGCTTTTTTTCTCTAGGGTGTACCTGTTCCCGTTTTAAATTTTTCTTTTGCACTTTCACTTATGACTTTCTCTTTAGAGTTCCATTCTTGTGGTCAGGTTGTGTCAAAGGCGTGCAAAAATAATGAAGCCAAGATGCTTTTTCTCCCCGCTCGTCTCATCCAATGTTTCATGGACGATGCTGTTATTTTTGGTCTTTAACAGAATGTGTAATTTGGATTTCCAATCTTGTAACCTTGTTATTAAGCCAGGTGTATTTCAGGGCTCAGGCCCTCTCTAGAGGCAGAATAAAGCAGTTGTGCAAACTGGGAGAAAAGTCAGATTGTCTGTTTTTCATTTTCATCTGTGGAAGGTGAGTATTATTTTGTCTTCGATCTTGATTGTGGATGTTTATTGTATAATTAAATTTGTCATATGCTTATAATTTGCAGTCGTATTTAGACGTACTGTACTTTTTTTGCAGGCCAAGTAGTCTATAGACAAACTACTAGTGAAGTGGTAGTTAGTCTTTCTTTTATAAAAGTTCTAATGAAGATTGAGACGGATGAAGCTTTTTATGATCATCTAGTTGTCGTTTTCATGATGTTAGGCACCCCTCTAGACCTCTTTTAATTTGTGAGGAATTTTACAAAGAAATGTTTGATCATATGTCAATGTAAATGGTAACACCATAATAATAATATCTCATGTGTTAACTAAAACATGAACTAATAATGAGCTATATATTTTTATAGGCAGTCATTAACCTTTGTTAATGTTAATAAATAAAAATGTTCATGTTAGTTCACAGTGTGTTCCACAATGGTAACACATACAACTTTTGATTTTAATAATGTATAAGTAAATGTTGAGGTTAAGTTTGATACATGCTGTTAGTTCATGTTAACAAATGGAATGTTGTTGTAAAGTGTTACACATTTTTATATATGTATATTTAACATTTTATTTTAGATTTATTAGAATTTTCCCCAAATTATCATTACTATAATGCAAATAAATAAACTTTTTCCATATGCAAATGATCAATAAAGAATGATATACTGTATCGTTTATTTCAAATGTTTTGACCTTGCAAGTATTTAAATACAACACATTTTTTTTCCACTTTCAGTAAATGGTATACTTTTCTTGGACCCACATTGTTACTTGGACATATTTTACAGCTGGATCTCTATTGTGAGTCAATTTTCAACAAATCCATCTGGGATCAAAAGCATTTTTTCAGGTCAAGAACCAGACAGAACAGAGACCCTGTGTTCAGTTGCATAAAATGTTAGTCATCTACATTTTTTTTTTTTATTAGATGACTAACTTTTAAGAGTCAGTTTATCATAACATTTTAAAGTCAGTAACAAGTTAGATTTGGTCTAATTTGAATCCAAAAAGTAAGACTGATTACCACTTGGTTAACTACTAGTTGTTCAAACTAGTTCTTAAGATACAGTTTTAACATAGTGGCTGCATACAACTGGTTACATATTGTATAAAACAAGTATGTATCAGTAAGAGTCCTGTATTTATACATTTATAATTTTTCTTAATGCATTTTAATTTAGGAAAGCCAATGGTAGAAGCTTTGAACAAATGTGTTTGTAACCAGTGTTGGGGAAAGTTACTTTTAAAAGTAATGCATTACAATATTGTTATACCTAAAAAAATAAATTAAAAAAAAGTAATTAATTGCGTTACTCGGTTAATTTTATGGAAAGTAATGCATTACATTAATTTTGCATTACTTTTCCACATCTGGTCTGGGCTTGCTTGTATTTTGAATATTAAAAAAGAATTTTTTTTTTTATGTTTATCTAAAATCATTTTTGCTCATTAGTATGGTTGAATTGGATCATCGATGGTCAGCAGCAAAGACACTGGTTAATAAAATGGGATTAAATACAAATAATTTTTTGTGTTAACATTTAATTATTGCAGGTTTGCATCATATTCTGATTAATTTCACTTTTTTTTATTAATTTTAAGGAATACTGAATCTTGTTTTTGTGCAAGTGAGATGAGTAAATGCATGTTCACATTTAGTCTAGAACTACAGTAACATGTTCACACAGCCTCTACACACAACGCCTCTGCACTTACTCCTGATTTCTCTCAACATGAGGACAGGAGAGCTGTCAGTCAATAAATGGGAAAACAAAGCAACTGGCCTTACTTATTTGAAAAAGTAACTCGGATATGTTCTTGTAAATTAAAAAGTAATGCGTTACTTGAAAAAACTCCCGCTACTTGTAATGTGTTACTCCAACACTGTTTGTAACAATATGTCATTACTAACACTTAAAAACAAATCAATTTAAAGGAACACTCCCCTAGAGTTAAACAGTTGAGTTTTACCGTTTTCGAATCCATTCAGCCGATCTCCGGGTCTGGCGGTAGCACTTTTAGCTGTAGCTTAGCATAGATCATTGAATCTGATTAGACCGTTAGCATCTCGTGCAAAAATTACCAAATAGTTTCTATATTTGTTCCTTTAACACATCCTTGCTTAATCAAAGTATTAATATATTTCTAAATAAATAATAATAAAAAAAAAAAAAACGTACTGACCTCAAACATTTAAACAATAGTGTATATTGTTACAAAACATTTGTATTTTGAATAAATGCTGTACTTTTTATTAATCAAAGAATCCTGAAAAAAATACAGGTTACAAAAAAAAAAAAAAATGTAAGCAGCACCACTGACTCCGACATTGATAATCCGCATAATAGAATGATTTCTGAAGATCATGTGACACTGAGGACTTTGGTAATGATGCTGAAAATTCAGCTTTGAGCAGAGGAATAAATTACTTTTTAAAATATTCACATAGAAAACAGTAATTGTAAAAATAATTAACAAATTACTGTTTACTGTATTTTTGATCAAATAAATGCAACCTTGATATTGTCAGGGTTCATATTAATTTTGCCCCCTTTTTTTGCCCAAGATTTTGCGCTGAAATATGGCCTGGAATTGTTCTTTGCACTTGTTTTGGAGTAATTGTGTATCAAGCAGAAAATGTGACTTCACTGGCAGCACACTAGAGGGCAGTGTGGACCAACATGTGAACAGCTGCCAGCGAAACCATGTGCTTTTGCTTCATTTAATGCCGGGACACAATTAACTCTTCACCCAAAGACACATTAGGCCTTATACAGATAAAACAATCATTCACCGTTTTGGATGTAAGCCTTGAATAATTATCTTCTGCATCTTTCATTTGAGGCCCACACACTCTTTTATTGGACAGCCGTACGTTAGTAATCGTTCATTTGCGTTGAACCTGGCCGAGTGCATCACAGTGCTCAAATCTGTCAACAGCAAATTACAAAGGACAGTATCCAGCGCATTAAACAGAGTCGTTCACCCCTCCTCTTCTTTTTGACTAC
The DNA here is from genome assembly GCF_001515625.1 of Sinocyclocheilus rhinocerous. NCBI lineage: Eukaryota > Metazoa > Chordata > Actinopteri > Cypriniformes > Cyprinidae > Sinocyclocheilus > Sinocyclocheilus rhinocerous. The sequence goes on from NW_015664007.1 coordinate 257,175, forward strand.
AGCACATCTGCTTGCTGTCTGCTCCCCAGGCAGGCGCTGCTGTGTAATCTATTGCATTAGCTCACATTAGTGCATATCCCCCATGGGTCTCGATAATCACAAACGCAAAATGAGCGTTTCGCTTAGTATCACCCTCACACGCCCCTCAAACTGAGGCCAGCGAGAGCATCTGGAAGGAAGCACAACCTCGGCTCGCGACACGCTTCCTGTTTTGCCTGAACCCTTCTAGTCGGAGCCGAAGCACAGTTTTCCGGCTCTGTCAGGACTGAAGCTCATCGAGCCGCTCGCTGTTTTCTTTTGATGCTGCTGGTCTGCGGTGAGCAGTACACGTCTGGATCAAGCCTCATCACTGCTTGTGGAAGTTGGAAAGCACACAGGCTTCTTGTAAATCTCTGGCTGTGATGAGGGAGTTCAGTGTTGCTTTAGCGGTGCTGAGGTTGTTTGGAGTAAGAAAAAGTTTTTTTTAATTTTTAATTTGTTAAAATTTTTTTTTTTTTTTTTTTGCAAGGCAAACACGACCACAGATT
>NW_015664007.1:258941-260516 GCF_001515625.1 Sinocyclocheilus rhinocerous
TATATATATATATATATATTCTCCCAGATACAACTGTAACTATGTAAAATTAAACTCAGCTCTCTTTATTGTTAAAAAAAAATGAAAGCTTTTCTTAGAAGTTAAATTTTTTTGCATGCCGATATCAGTAATATTGGATTTTTTTCCTCACACATTGATGGATGCAACATTATGCGGTTGCATCTTCAGTTGCAATCCTATGCTATTCACCATCATGTTTGTCACCCATGATTATAATTATCATGTAATACACAACACTATTTATACATTTATTTATTTAACATACCATATTTCTTTTATTTACATTTCCTTGCATTTGTACATAACAACCAGCTATTTTGTATTTTTCTTCAATTTTTTTTAATATTGCTATTTACGATTAATTATTCTGTTTGTATTATCTGTGTCTTGTCACTGTCATTCTGTCTGTGCTGTGGAAGCTTCTGTTACCATAATGAATTCCTTGTATGTGTAAACATACCTGGCAATAAAGCTCTTTCTGATTTCCGCAAGGCAAACACGACCACAGATTTGCAAGCAGTCCAATAGCCACTTGCTCAGGTCCCCGAGGTGTTGCATTTTTTACCCCCAAAATCAAAATAAATAAAATTAGGAAATCAGAAGAAAATGAATACCGTTCATTATGAAGTTTTGTTATTGTTTTAAAATCTACATTTCCTCCACAATTTACTCCAGATCATCCCATTTACTAATTTTATCAAGTTTTCTAATTTTTCATGTTAAATAATTGTAAAGTTCAAAACTCTAATGCAAATATATATATATATATATATATATATATATATATTTAGATACAGTTTTATCATTTTAGTGTTAGTTACTTGGATTTTCAGTTATGCTAATTTAATTTTTTTTTTTTAATGAAACCAAAAAATCTGTGCCAAATAGGATTATTTTAATTATTATGGGCTATTTAATGAGTCTAAGCATTACATTCTGTCTGTGCTGTGGAAGCTTCTGTCACCATAATGAATTCCTTGTATGTGTAAACATACCTGGCAATAAAGCTCTTTCTGATTCTGATTCTGATGATTAATTTATTTCACAATCAAAAGTGCTCAATAATTGATGAGGTAAAGTAGTACTATAAGCACCCTTTAAAAGGGTACTAGTGTGCTTTAAAAAGCACTAATATGTATCTTTTTAGGTACTACTGTGTTCCATTTAGAGGTAAATACGGTACAAAGCTTTTTGTGAGAGTGCAAGAGTCATATAGTCATATTTGTTACTACAATAACAACTGCAGTTTATTTATGTGCAAAACTTTTGTAAAAAAAAAAATGCTTGCTGCACCTTTAAAATGTTCTCTTAACTAGCATTTTCTAATGCACGCATGCAATGCAGAGCAACTATTACAGCTCGTGCCGTCATTCCCTGCTGTTACAGCACAATAGTTAATTCCTGTTTTCGTCCTGCCTTGTTTTCTGTGAAGGTGTGGGCCCCTTTGTGCCCGGGGTCACACCCTGCAGAAGAGACGTTTATTTCCACTGGGCTCTGCTTTATTCACCGCAGGAGGTGTTGCTTTTGCTGACATAGGGATCTGGCACGCAGCGC
>NW_015664007.1:260637-272467 GCF_001515625.1 Sinocyclocheilus rhinocerous
AAATAAATAAAATTAGGAAATCAGAAGAAAATGAATACCGTTCATTATGAAGTTTTGTTATTGTTTTAAAATCTACATTTCCTCCACAATTTACTCCAGATCATCCCATTTACTAATTTTATCAAGTTTTCTAATTTTTCATGTTAAATAATTGTAAAGTTCAAAACTCTAACTAAGCATTACATTTTAAATTTTGAGTAGAAATTTGCTTAATTTTAATTCAATAATTTTATAATGCAAAAAATAACAATGATCCAAAAACTAGACATTATTATTATTATTATTTACATGCACACTGAAAAGTGGTGTAGAAACAATTTTCACTCAGAAATTGCTAGTAAATTTGACATAATTACAAAGAATTGGCAAGTATCACACTGAATTAAACATGAAATTTGGAAGTAGAAAAACTGAAATAGTATTTTCTTAACATAGTCTAACAATATTTGTTTTATTTACAATTTCAAAATGTGTGCTGCACCTTTAAAATGTTCTCTTAACTAGCATTTTCTAATGCACGCATGCAATGCAGAGCAACTATTACAGCTCGTGCCGTCATTCCCTGCTGTTACAGCACAATAGTTAATTCCTGTTTTCGTCCTGCCTTGTTTTCTGTGAAGGTGTGGGCCCCTTTGTGCCCGGGGTCACACCCTGCAGAAGAGACGTTTATTTCCACTGGGCTCTGCTTTATTCACCACAGGAGGCGTTGCTTTTGCTGACATAGGGATCTGGCACGCAGCGCACCGGGCCCCACGCAATGCTGTGTGCAGCAGGTAATGTGCAGAAGAACAACACTAAGATGTTAATTAGAGTTATGTGCAACATGGGGCCGCATGCAGTTACCCTATTGCTTGTCACAGTATTTGTGAGAGCTTTTGTGGCAAAATCTGGCAATATTCCCTGTAGACGAGTAGTGTAAGGCGACTGTATACATATTTTATTAGTGCTGTTTCCCCCTGTCAGGCAAATTATTTGTTCACCATGAAAATGTTCGACTGTCTGCTTCGGTTGATATTTTAAGAATAATGTTTTGATTAAATAATCATTGCAACTTTAGTAGTGAGTATTTTAATCAGTATATACCCTGTCACTTTTGTCTTATCTGTTGTTTTTGTGTTGCAATGTTTGCTGTGACGCTTATATTCACGTTTCATGGCTTAATGCACAATTCAGATCCATGCAAACGACAAATGCTGCATCCACTCGTCTGTGTACGGATTTTATTTGATGTAGACTTTGATGCAGATCAGTGGGTGTTTTACATGAGTAACACTGAAGCATGAGCTCAGGGGACATATATATATATATATATATATATATATGTGTGTGTGTGTGTGTAAAGGCTGTATATATAGACTAGTTTGGAATAATTACAATTTTTTTATGTTTTTAAAAGAAGTCTCTTATGCTCATCAAGGCTGCATTTATTTGATCATAAATGCAGTAAAAACAGTAATATTGTGAAATAATATTATTACAATTTAAAATAACTGTTTTCTATGTGAATATATTTTAAAATATAATTTATTCCTGTGATCAAAGCTGAATTTTCAGCATCATTACTCTAGTCTTCAGTGTCATATGATCCTTCAGAAATCATTCTAATATGCTAATTTGCTGCTCAAGAAACATTTCTGATTATTATAAATGTTTTTGATGCTTTTGTGGAAATGTCATACACTGCCATTCAAAAGTTGAAAAAGTAAAGAGTTTTAAAATAATAATAATTTTATTCAAAATCAAAAGTGACAGTACAGACATCCATAATGTTACAAAATATTTGTTTTAAAAAAAACTGTTCTTTTTAACTTTATCAAAAAATAATAATTTTCCACAAAAATATTAAGCTGCAACACTGACATTGATAATAAGAATCATTCTTAATATTTGAGTACCAATAATAATTGATAATAATTTAGCAGCAAATCAGCATATTAGAATGATTTCTGAAGGATCATGTGACACTGAAGACTGGAGTAATGATGCTGAAAATTCAACTTTACATCACAGGAATAAATTACATTTTACAATATATTCAAATGTAAAACGGTTATTTGAAATTGTAATAATATTTCACAATATTACTGTATTTTGTGTGTATTTTTGATCAAATATCAAAATGATAATAGTATATTTATAAGTTACAAATGCAGAATAACTTTTCTGTGCTATTTGAGAGCTTTATACAAACTCTGTTTCTATGTTTCCAAGAATGCAGTTACTCAAAATATTATGTAGGATGAACTTGTCTTATAGTCAGTATTAGATACAAAACCCCAAACCAAATAGTGATACTGCAATTAAGTTATTAATTTGATACTCGTATAATAAATTCAGTTGAATAGCTCTGCCTAAAATACTCCCTAACACTGGATCTTCTTTCTCCTGTTTCTTTATTTCAGGCATCTGTCTCTCCTCACTCCAGACAAAAGCAGCACATGGAAACTTCATATCAGTCATGTGACCTCTGCATGGGCGATGTTGTCATCACTGATAATTACCCCCTCCAGATTGTCAACTTGCATGAATTAGCAACTGGGCCAGACGAGCACGGTGAGACTGAAGGAATCCGACTTGTGTTTTTGGAGAGATGTAAAGTCGGCGTTCGCTGTGATTGCTCATCATCATCGGTGGATCCCTCTCAGAAACAAGGGAGATATATTGGCTCTTGCGGAAAAAAACAGCCGCTGGCCTCGGGAAAGGGATTTGGGTGTCTGGAGACAAGCAGGGCCATATGGAGCGGGCTAAGATAGCAAGGCACACATTCAGAATAATGGATGATGTGTCATGTTTCATGTTGCTAAGAAGCCATCAAGAGACCTGGTTGGGGGAAATCAAAAGATGTACGTACAGTAAAAGCGACTGTTGCAGCGTTTAAAGATTTTGCTGGTTCCATCAGCCCACGTTTGCTCTCTGTTGGCTGAACCCATTAATGGGATGAGGATTTTTAAGAAATGACATTGTTGTAATTTTTCAGTGAAAATGGGGCAAAAACGTATTCAATACACCGTTTTTTTTTGACAAAAAAAACAAAACACGCCCAGTTGTTGAATAGTGTATTTCCTAAAGTCTTAAAGGAATAGTTTGACTCAGAATTCACTCTCGCACACATATGATTATCATACTTACAACACTTACCTCAAAATATTATGCATTAAAAACATTTTTTTTTTTTGATGATAATCAGAAATGTTTATTGAGCAGCAAATCAGCATAGAATGATTTCTGAAGATCGTGTGACACTGAAGACTGGAGTAATGATGCTGAAAATTCAGCTTTGATCACAGCAATAAATTACATTTTACAATATATTCAATTAGAAGACATTTATTTTAAATTGTAATAATATTTTACAATATTACTATTGTGTGTGTGTGTGTGTGTGTTTTAAATCAAATAGAACCCCTTGGTGAGCAGAAGAGACTATCAAAACATAAAAAAAAAACTTAATTATTCAAAACTTTTCACTTTCTCCCGTTTTCTTTGTTCCACAGTAAAACAAACAAACAAACAAACAAACAAACAAACAAAAAAAACAACTGAAGAGTATGAAAGCCTGTTTCTGCCATGAATTAAAATAAATAAATAAATAAATTAGCCAATTGCGACTTTTTATCTCATAATTCAGACTTTCTCGCAATTCAAAAAAAAAAAAAAAAGTTAGAATTGAGACATATAAACTCAGAATTCTAACTTTTTCATCCAATTCGGAGTTTACATCTCACAATTATGTTGTATTATTTGTGCCATGCAATAAAAAAAAAATCAATAATAAAAAAGGTACTTGCTAATTTGTTTTATTTATTTATTTTTAATATTAGAACTGTGAGGGGAAAAAAATCTGAATTGTTAGATACAAACTAAAAATTAAATAGGGCTTCCATAACTATAGGCTGAATAAATATCATAATTCTATCATACTTTTTTTCTTGTCGAATAGTTTGTTGAAGTGAAGTGACATGTGGACATGTGGCCAAGTGTGGTGACCCATACTCGGAATTAGTGCTCTGCATTTATCCATCCAAAGTGCACACACACAGCAGTGAACACACACAGCAATGAACACACACCCGGAGCAGTGTTAATATCACAAATATTAATATCATTTAATTTTTTTGGCATACTATTCCTTTAAATAGCATCTTTAAATGTTCTCTTAACCCCTCACCATTCTGATTGTACCAAAAAAAAAAAAAGATCAGTGATTGGGAAATTTCATCTTGTAAACAAAAGGTGTAATCGCTCTTCCCCAGATGTTGCATTAACGTATTCGAAGCCAAACCACTGAGGGAGATACGGGACCGAGGTCACGACCCCGTGAAAATATACATCTGACGTCAGCCTGTCTGAGCCTGTCTTCCCTTCTGTCATCGAGCCATAAATATTACAATGCCTAAACATCACAATCTCAAAACACAGCGCAGAATTGATAGATGGAGGGTGAATGATAGATGGAAGACAGCTTTGTTTTCCACCTTTCTACACTCTGGATCAGGAGCATGGGGCGGCGGGCTATTTTTCTTTTTGCCAGGGGAGTTTTTCACTTTTTCTTTCTTTTTCTTTTTGCAAAAGCACGTCCACTAAGCGTGATCCCCCCGGTGCCTCTCACTCTCTTTTTCTGCCTCCTGCGCTCTACCTGCATGTGAATTGCGTCTGCATACCCCTAACCTCGCTTTTTCCTCCTGTGTCAGAGCCACCCTTTAGTGCTGTTGCCGATACCCATGAGTAAGCCCCATAAAAGCCACATCATCGCCGCAGCCGTTATTGTTTCTTGCGGATGATTGATTGATGGATGAGGGCTGACACTTCAATGAAGCCATTTCCACTGGCATCTCTATCCGATGATGTGCAGCGTATATTTTCTATCCACGCCTCATTGCTCGCCTGTGTCATTCCTGGAAGTTCATTTACACCATGTTCCCTGGAGGACCTTTTTCTGCCCATCTCCCTTTTCCTCTCTCTCTTTTCTACTGTTTTTCTCCTCCTGGTGTCATAAAATAATGCTATTTCTCGTAGGCTCTGTGGGAGCCGGGATAATTTGCACAGAGTGACAAAACAAAAGGCATGGAGAGGTTACTTACAGGAGGAACATGCCTGCATGATTAAGTTTAAATCTGCTTAAATATAATATTGTCATTCCTGCTGTGCAGGGTGTTTTTGGTTTCATTTTTTTTTTTCATTTATAAAGTGTTAAACTCACATTTTTGAAAGACAGAAATCATTTTTATCCCTCACAATATCACAATTATGTAATCACGAGGGTTCATTTTAAATAATTCTACTATTATTATAGATGTTGCTATATTTGTCATGTTTATTTTTAAAATGGAAAAACTGAGAGTTTATTGAGAAATATATTGTTTTAATTGGAAATAAAGTGTGTTTCATGTGTATCACAATGTTTTTTCATATGTTCACACATTTTATCCTGTCATTTTTGTGTAATTTCCCTTTAAAAAACAAAAGCCTGTTCATGACATCATCCTCCAGGAAGTAGCATCGTTTTGGAGGGAAAACAACAGCAGAAACAATAGGTAAGTATAAGCAATGGATTTGATTCATTGCGGTATTTTTCGTTTATGTAACTAAAAAATGTCCCATCCTTTTTGATAAAATTGCAGAACTTGTTATGATAATTAATACATTTCAAAATAGAGTTAAAAACTCGAAGTTAGCATATCCATGCAAGCTAATCTCATCCCCTCAATGAGAAAATGTTAACTTTAGGTGTTTATTTATATCCTGTGAGATTCCTTCTGGTTAATTTTCTTGCAAATGTGTAAATCATATACATATACACTTTGATAGAAATACTTCCTTAAATTACAACACAAGTTTATTCATTTTTTCTTTTAAGTGTACTGCATAACAGGAATGTCCCAGCAACTCTGTTAGCATTTAAGGTAATTACCCACTACGTTAGTCAACCAGAAACTAATGGTGTGGCTTCCTGTTTTTGTTTCCAGAATATCGTAGCAATAACGATTTTTCAGTTGGTGAGTTGAAGAAGAGAGAAAGATGGCTTTTCGAAGACAATTCTTCATTTTTATCTCATATGGAGAGCAGATGGCAGGCCTGCATCAGTGCAGGAGGCTTTCTGGGATGACAGCCATGAGATTCCCCCTCAGGTGCCATTGGAGCCCTCATGTGCCGGGAGTGTGATGGTTGGGACATGGCACCTCCTCGTGAAAGAATGGCTCTCTGTTCGCCTCCCTTTCTCACTTCGTAATGGTGCTTGCTAACAACCTAATATTTCAAGTGTATGTGTGCACACACAGAGGCTCAAACAGTATGGACTCTCTTCTCTCCTTCTCTGACAGTCTGTTTTTTTGTGTGTGGGTATGAAAAGACATCCTTGAATTTGAGTTGAAGATCTAAGAACAGAATTATCTTCTTATTAAGAGTATTCTGGTTAATTTAATGCACATTAATTAGTTTAATGGACAGCTAATTGTCTATGGATAGTATTTGTGACAAAAAAGTTAAACTACGGTAATGCACTTCAAATTGGTCATATTGGAGGTTTCAAAAGCAGAAATGGAAAGCTTTTGATTTTAAAGCTTGAAGTCTATCTTAGCTAGTCATCCTATGAGTCAAAAGACTTAATTTTGTTAATATATTCACTCACATGCTAACACATTAAAACAATGTTCAAGTGTCGTATGTTAGAGAGTGTGATGGTTGGATATTTAATTTAAATTAGCGATACGTTGCAATTGCCTGCTAAGGCTTCGTTGAAGATATAACATGTTTTCTGTCCTTTCTCAGAAACTGAGGTCTGTAGTAATTCACAACATGCTATAAATTAACAAAAAATAGTTGTCCTAACCAGGTAAGTAATTTGGCCACACTGAAAGCAAAAATACTGTGTGAATTGATTCAAACAAATCCAATCAAAAGATATTTTGTGTTTAATGTATACCTGTAGATCTACGTGGCACAGGATCTTGGACCAATGAGGATTCCCTAGGGGCGGAGCTACCCAGTGTGACACCATGGAAAGAGAAGCCAAACGCCAGGCAAAATGTCCTGTCGGCAGGTTAGGACAAAAATCCAACACTTTCGGAAAGCAAATATTGTACTTTTAGGGGTACAACAGCTTGTCACTGGGGCAAGGACATCTTTGTACCTTATTTACTCCTAAAAGGTTCATAGTAGTACCTTAAGGGGACATATTACTACTCTAAAGAACATTTTAGGGATAGGTAAGGTACAAAGTTGTCCTTTTAAGGGTACCGCGCCAGTGACAAGCTGTTGTACCCCTAGGGTACCAGCGACAGTGAATATGCTGTTTCTTGCATGTGTGTTGTGTGATAGCCACACTTAAGTAGGATAATATTATCAGAAACAAATGCGTTAAACTTATAGGGTTCCCACATGACAATCTCCTCTGTCTTTTACAGTGTTCGTGTCACAGGTCATTTCCACTGTGACAGGGAGTATCTTACAGAGAAAATACAGCATGTTTGAAAATATTCGAGACCTCATCGCAATATCAGAGAGAACATGTGGATACTCCACCAAAAGCCTCCTGCATTTTTGATGACTCAACCTTCTGTTCTCTTCCAGAGATGAAGTGTCTCATAAGGAGAGGTGAGTATTAGTTTCTCCTGTATTTATACAGGCCTTCCCAATGAGCGAATGTATGGAGGCAGGAGAGGCGATTGGACTCTGGCGTATATTTCCCCTGCGTCTCCCTGCAGCATGTCATTCTTTATCAGTAATCACCTTAGAGGGCAGCATGGCACTCATTTGCGAGATGCTGACCTCCCTTGCACTGAGAGGCAATGGACAGTAGGGCCATCCATAACGCTGCGATGCATTACCGGTGGAAACATATAGTGTAGTCGCCCCTTTCATGCACTAGCGTTCAAGTGCAAGGCCTGGGGAAAAACCTCTTGGGACACATCAAAACTCAGACTGGTTCTATGTGTCACTGGTATTCATTAACCCGCAGAAACATGGAAGAAATAACATGGTGAAAAATGGAAGACGCTAAGCTATGTAGATATGAACGCCTACCCTGCTGAGAAGACCAGGGCTATGCAACTCTGGTTCTTGAGGGCCATTATCCTGCAGTATTTAGTTCCAACACTTATCCAACATTCCTGACTAATCAAGTAATCCTTAATTTGCTTCATCACATGTACTGGATTAGGGTTGGAGGTAAATGATCCAGGACAATGCCCTTCCGGGATAGGAGTGAAATAGTCCTGGTTTAAACAAACATGACTTTCTGTACAGGTCCAAGCTAGTTTGTGCATGTTATGTCTGGGTCAAGCTAGTGGACCAATATCGCCAAGCTGTTCACCAGCAAAACTTGTGTAGCATCTAGCAGAGTTAACTAGTATGGTCTTTCTAGTGATGCCAACTGAACAAGGAAGTCTTGCTGGTTAAGCTAGTTAAGAAGCCCTTTGAGGACGGCAGCTTTCAAAATGTGTTCTGGACCTTAATGCCGGGACACACCAAGCTGATTTCAAAGAACCGTCGGTGTTGTCACCTCACATCGGCTACATCTGGACCAAAAAGCTGTGCTTAAACACACTGCACAGACTACGGCTGACTGCAAACTAGCATGTGTGTTCTGCATCTGTGTGTAAGGAGTTAACTCTCTATATCAGCAGTTATCAATAGTCTATAATCATCATTCAAAAGGAGAAACCGATACAAGGATATATGAGATATATGCAGATATACCAAATTTAAATCTGCGCCTGGTTGCTATTTTGAATATCAGTTATCTTGATAACTATCTTCATGTTAAGCGGCTCATGTTGTTATGAAAATATTTGTGTATTGGAATGCTTGGGAAAGATAACTTGACATTATAACAGACTTCTGTCTGTGCCGTCTTGATTTACTTGCTTGTTTTCATCGGGAATCGGGCAAACTGCTGCCTACAAGAGCTGACGTGTAGAACACAACAAAAAAAACCTACCCAACAGACGCTCGGCAAGAGCCTGACGTTGGCGGACGCCTGACCGTCAGCTTGGTGTGTCCCGGCCTTTAGTCACAATAGACGGCAACTTTAATTTTATACAAATGAAAATGAAACTGTGAAGGACAGATGTATAGTTCGTTCAATAGATTGTACTGTCCAAGGTCACATCTAATCTTCACTGCCCATATTTCCTAGACCAGTGGTTCCCTACCATGTTCCTGCCCCTCAAGCTTGTCTCCTTGTCTGACAGACCCATTTCAGGTCTTGGAGTCTCTAATGAGCTGATGACCTGAATCAGGTGTGTTTGATTAAGGAGACATGCAAAATGTGCAATGTTGGGGGGGGCTCCAGGAACATGGTTGGGAACCACTGTTCTAGACATATTTTAAATGTTTGGTTGTCTGTTAACAATGAACACCAAGCTATACAACAGTGCAACTTAATGACCATCTATCCCTGTGTTAAATGTGGCATCCCCCCAACTTAAAGGTGCAATAGGTGATTGTCTTCGGAAACATTTTTGTTATGCTGGTTGAAAGTCTCTTCACATCCCCATAGCAATCATTAAGTTAAGTGGTCTAAATGTATTTATCTGTATTTATATATTCTGTGGAAGGCGTAGAACCAAGAAATGTTCGTCCAATCAAAACGCTCAGTCCCGAGCGTTTTAATTGGCTTTCCTACCTGCCTGTCAACGTATGTATTAGCATACCTCTGCGCACCCAGTTCGCGCAGACAGGATACGTCATCAACGCGTTCACGCAAGCTGTGCAGACAGAGCGAGAATGGCAGACAAACATCAACAACCCGATCTTCTTTAATGCCCTTTGTATGGAACATATATGTGAGAACTGGAATTGGGAACCGCTGATGTAGCCTATTGTAGTAATGTTGTCTCTGGTATTCTGGTCTGTGAGCGTATATGCGTTCAGGAGGCGTGGCTTTGGAAGACGATTGCAGGGAGGGTGGGACATTCGCTTTCAGTGCTATCAGGCTAAAGTTAGCATTTTCCAAGATCTCCTACGGCACCTTTAAGTCCATGGTGGTCTGTTCAGCAAGCTTTCATTCTTTGCAAATGTTTTGTGGTCAGCAGTGAGCTGAACCTGAAGTTTACTCAAACTCATGGTCCAAGCTGTGCTTCTGGACACATCTCATCTGCCCAAGTACATCTCAATCTTAAAGGCGATTCAGCCACACCCACCTGGCAAAGCAATACACTTTATCTACTAATGTGTGCTGACACTGAATACTACACCCACCGAAATGAGGAGCCGCAAATTGGGTTATTCATCTTCACCTGGCGGTAATCTAGTTGATAAGCACTATGCACGTAGATCTCGGGGGGAAGAGGCAATGTGATTACTGAGAGCAGAGCCCATGATGCCTGAGTTGCAGTAAAAGGGCCTCTGGTGCTCCGAGGGATGGGCCTCTAACAAACACATTTGAAGAAGACAAAGAAAACACTCGTTCTCACTTCTCGGCCATGTAATGCCTTGTAGCACTAGTAACAATTTGCATGAGACAATGGAAAAGGAGAATAAATGAGCTTGTTTTACTGACTAAAGGGAGAAAGGTGATTTGAGAGGTACTCTGTGGTTTTTGAGAAAGATATCATCTATTTCTGCCTCAGAGAGACTTGGTCTTTTTCTTGGTTTATATCCTCTTGCCGTACCTCAATTGTTTTTCTCAGAGAATAGTGTGCATTCACCTGTGAAATCGGGCTAGTGTGCAGAGCAGTCTGACTGTTGTAAATAAAGAACAAAGGCTAAAGAGATTCAGCTGTCCATCAGCCGGGGCAGGATACAACATTATCTCACGGCAGACTGGCTGGAAGTTAGAGCTGATGTCAGAGGTATACTCTTTGCCTAGTTGTAGAAAATGCATGTATCTAGCAAGTGATTTGTAGAGATCCAACTTTGCAATGTTAAATGTAAAAAGGTTCAAATGCAAAGCAAAAAAGATTGATCAAAATGTAATCAGAGGCTTCGACTGGACCGCTGAGCCTTAGAAATGTTTAGGTTGCATTAACTCATCATGCGACGGCAGTACCTTGAATTATACTACCAATGTAAACACAGGACTCTTTAGTTGAGTCCACCTTCTGCAGGTTGAGAAAAGAGCTGGGGCCTTTGTTGCTCGCTCTAGTCGGTGAATTATTTTCATCCCTTCAGGAGTCCGTCTGACCAAGACGTAGCAGCATCTCATGACTTATGCATGTCATAGACCCCCTTACTTTCCCCTCCTAATGGCCAGATAGCTTTGGCGGCTGCAAGTTGTTGTTGTATTTGCAGACGTGATGCATAGATCCCCGGTGGCTGTGTAAAAACCAGCCAGACCAGGTGCAACACTAATATCCCAGCCGTATCCAAACATTTCCTTTCAAAGTAACCAGCACACAGGGGCCCATAAATTAGAGCCAAGATGTCGGGCTTCCAATAAGACCCTACCCTGAGCAATAAACTTTGACATTGGTGTGTGAAAAACGGTGGCCCTTTTTCATTGTCAAGTGTTACAAATTGATGAAATGAGTTCATCGATGTTCCCTGGTCATTATCCCTCTAGTGGCACTTTGTTTTACAGACAGCGGGGAAAGGGACAGAGCAGATTAGGGGCCCCCGACACAGTTTATCAAACCAAATCTAATATCATCCATAAGAAGGGAATCTGGAAATCAATACTTCATTACTAAATTGTTACTGGGGATGAAGAGTGATTGTGAGGGTTCAGAGATGTGTCTCGGCGGCCGGGGCACGGGAAGTTCAATGTCACCGGTGAAGTGATAAGTAAAGGCTTTGATGGGAAGAAACATTTCTGTAATGGGGGCACTGGTGAAGGAGGGCTGGGGTGGGGTGGGGGGGGAGAATAGATAATAGAAACTGAGTTTGCCTT